>NC_081842.1:204267718-204408081 GCF_963259705.1 Myotis daubentonii
CCAGTAAGCAGTGAGCGACCTGGAATTTGAACTCTGGCAGACGGACTCCGGAGCCACTCAGTTTAACAGCTGCATCATGTTAAGCAAAGATGAGTTGGCCTGTGTGAGAAGGCCAGGGGCGGGGCGTAAAGCTGCCCAGCAAATAAACAGGATGAAGCTACAGCAAATGTTGACGTGCCCAGAAGACTCTGAGAGTGACAGAACCTGCAGGTGAAAGGTCTCAGGACAAGGAACATCTGAGGGGTGGGGTGACTGGTCCCGGGGGAGCTTCTGGAAAGCAGAAAGCCGGGGCTGTGCCCGCCCCTGCTCTGGGGTTTGGGAAGGGGGCTCCCCTATGATTGAGAATGTGCTGTGTGCAAACAGGAGGGAGGAGGCTCGCCCGCCTGCCTGCCTGCCCCAGCCCTGCCTAAGAGACTGCCAACGTTTGCAGAGGTGCTTCCTGTTAACATTTACCTTGGCTGATGTTTATTAATCGGGTCTATTAATAGCTTTTTTTTTTTTTTTTTTTTGGCCCTTGGTAAGGAATAACTTCTACAAGAAGCATATCTCCCCAATTATCCCCTGCCTTGCATAATGTTTCAGATTTGTAATTGATTTTTTAGCCCTTATCTTTTGATCTTTTCATTTATTTATCCATAGCACACATAATTTATTGAGCAGGGAACAAGGCAGGCTCAGCTCCTACCCTCATGAAGCATATATTTTTGATGAAAGACAAGTCTGGAGGGCCCTGGAGGCGCGCCCCCCTCCCCCACTTGCCTTTGGTAGCTTAGCAGAGAACTGGCTGGGCTGGGCCAGGCCAGCCTGTGGGGAACAGCCGGCCGACATCGGCTCTGGCGGACGTCAGCGTTCCTGTGCACAGAAATGCTTCAAGGCTCTTCCCGAGTCCTCGGGGTGCGGCCCTGGGCCTCAGTAAGCACGCTCCCTGGTGTCGCCCACGCCCAGACATCCCTTGATAAATTTCTTGTTACTTAGAGAAATTGCTTGTCTCCTCTCATCGGCTGGCAGTGTGGGTGGGTCCTTCCTGCTGGAGCCTGGGGCACAGCCAGCCCGCTGGCTGAGGCGGGCTCCTCTGCTGGGGCACCGGCCGTGGGAGGACACGCTGGCCAGGCTGAGAGCCCATGAGGACGACGGGAGTCCAGGGACTGCAGACACTCCACTGCTTCTCTGCTTCTAAGTCCCCCTCCACCCCACCCCAATCCCACCCCCCTCATCTTTCTGTGTCCCGTGCTGGTGCTGTGTGTCCACGTCCCCTTGCATGACAAATCTAGTGGAAGTAGGCAGGAAACA
Source organism: Myotis daubentonii (assembly GCF_963259705.1). Lineage (NCBI taxonomy): Eukaryota > Metazoa > Chordata > Mammalia > Chiroptera > Vespertilionidae > Myotis > Myotis daubentonii. The sequence goes on from NC_081842.1 coordinate 204,269,009, forward strand.
AGGAAGTACCCTAAGTCATTAGGAACGTTACAAAAAGATGAGCAAGTGCATGGGAGTAACCTATGACTTGGACAGGGAATGTTGTCACGGCTGGGTACTCTGGAGGCAGAATCTGAGACGGAGGTCAGCATGCAGGTGGTTTTAGGGGGTGTTCTGAGATCGACACCTGTGGAATGGAGGGGCAGGAAGCTGAGTGGGGAGAGGGAGGCCCCTGTACAGGTCCAGTGACAGCCGCAGCTGGCCTTGTGGAGCTAGGAGAGCCCTTCAGAGTTGTCCTGAATTGGTTGGAGAAGGCTGGGTCTTTGCTTCTCTTCCCCGCCATCACCACTCGTCGGTCACTGGATATGGGCAGCCCTGAGGGGTGACAGCTGCAGGGTGAAGGCTGCCTGCAGACCTGGGGCACCAAGTCTTCCACTGAAGGGAGATCTGGGTGACACCCCAATGTCCACCCGAGGAGCTACAGGGAGGCTTCCTAGACTCTAGACCAGTGGTTCTCAACCTTCCTAACGCCGCGACCCTTTCATACAGTTCCTCATGTTGTGGTGACCCCCAACCACAAAATTATTTTCGATGCTACTTCATAACTGTAATTTTGCTACTGTTATGAATCATAATGTAAATATCTGATATGCAGGATGTATTCTCATTGTTACAAACTGAACATAATTAAAGCATAGTGATTAATCACAAAGACAATATGTAATTATATATGTTTTCCGATGGTCTTAGGCGACCCCTGTGAAAGGGTCGTTCGACCCCCAGGTTGAGAACCAGTGCTCTAGACCTAGAGGAAGGCGTGTCTTGCCTTGGAGATGCAGGGTGGACAAGGAAAGAACAGTGGTCGAGCCAAGAGGAACACTACATAAGACCTAGACGCAACAGAGCAAAGGTCACTCTCAGGAGCCACATAACCCCGGAGGAAAGCATTTTAAGATAAAGAAACAACCGCAACAAGACAATGGACTCATCCAAAGTCAGGTTTCAGTAAATAAGGGAGCCTGGATGAGAACCACAGCTATGAACTCTGACCCAGGGTCCTTCCACGCCCCCTCACGGTCTGGACACCAGGCGTTGGCCACTGTGTTCTCTTCTTTGAAATGGCCGCTCGCACCCTCCGTGCCCCTGCGTGCTTCCTGCAGGTCCCACGGCTCTGCCCGATGAAGCACTAGCATTCCTTCTGGTTCTGGCACACATTCTGCTGTTTGACGGGCCCTGGGCTCCCACTGGGCTAGGTTTCAGGTCAAGGGTTGGTTGGTTGTTTGGAAATTAGCGGTCAGCCTGTGGCCACAGTCACAGTTCAGCCAAGGATGGAGGTCTGCACTGAATTAGAGCCGGACCATGACTGAGTTTCTGACCAGAGTCAAGATTTAGTTGGCGGGTAGGTTTAGAGCTTAATCTATAGGAAGGACCCACCTGGAACCAGGGTCAAAGAATAGTCTAGAAAAAGGGGCTCAGTTTTAGAACAAGGCGAGGTCTCAGTCTGGGACTATGATCAGGGCTTAGAGTGGAGCCAAGGCAAGGATCGGTCTCAGCCTGGAGCCCAAGTCAAGGTTAAGACATGGGCTGGGGCTCAGGGATGTGAATCCACAAAATGAAACTGTTCCCTGTTAAGACCCCTGCACTCAGAAGGCTCAGCAAACTGGCTACAGATGTCGGCTCCGCATGGAGTGTCAACTTGTTGAAGGCTGGCTGCTGGGACTGGCTCACACTGTGCTCAGCACAAAGCCGGACACATCATGTGTCAATGGCTGACAAAAGAATGAAGAACTTCCTCGTTAGAGAGAAAAGGAAACTGAGGCCCAGGGAAGCCATGGCCCTGCCCAGAGCCGCACAAACAGGTAAGAGTGGAGGCCAGGACTAGAACTGAGGTGTCAACCTCCTATGGCCCAGGCCCATGTTGGGCTGGGCTGGATTCCACAGAGAGCCCCTCTGCCAGCTGTGCACATCTGTCGGCCTAGCAGGATGGGGCAATCGCCTGGAAGCCTGGCCAAGGATTCAGACATCCAGGACAAAAGAACAAAGGCTCTTGCAAAGGGCAGGTTGGCAGTGGGGTCCCCGCAGGGCTGCCTCCTCCGGCCTGGCTCTGGGAGCTGCATTCCTAAGGCCACACCTCGCCCTGTCACCCCAATTCCTCCTGGCTGGGAGGTGGGGGTCCTGGGAGACTGTCCTGGTCAGGGATGAACTCAGCAGGTCCCTGCCCCCTCTGGATCTCAATTTCCCCTTCAGTGTCATCAGGTTCTGTCAGCTCTGCTAGTCCCACACCACCCCCTGCGTGGCGCCTGCCGCACTGACCTAGGACGCTCCGCCTGCCCTTAGGTGCCCTGATCTGAGGGAAGAGACGCCTTTAGCAGCCCCAGTGTGAGGTGGGGAGCACAGCCTCGCACACAGGACCTCTGGACCCATCGGAAGAGATGTCACTCTACTCGAAGGAGCCTCCGTGCTAAGGAGGGGGCCCCCTTCCGATTCAGGAACTCCCAGTCTGACCGGGGAGCCCTGGTCCAGTAGGAGGCCCCCATGCCAATGCTTGGGCTTTGGTCGGTTTCTCTCTCTTTTTCACACGCCCTCTCCTCTCTCCAGATGTGGGCGGAGGGCTCACACCTCTGTTTCTCGGAACCCGGCATCTCTGTTTCCACAGGAGGGCCCCACCTGAGGCTGTGGGCTACAGCCAGGGTCAGGACAGACGGACGGGTGCTGAGGCCTCACAGAAAGCTCAGTCCTGTTACACCGGTTGCTTTTGGTGAGAAGCTCTCTGGCTCAGCTGTGGCTGCCAGTCCCCGGGATGGTGCCCTCCTGGTCCGGGACCTGTCCCAAGCAGGGGGACAGCGGTGGTGTCTAGAATTAGTAAGTGCTGATTGGGCAGGCTCTTCCCGCCTCTGCAAGGCCCAAAGGCCAAGGCTGGCCTAGACTGAGGGGCAACCTCTCCAAACACCTGCTCGGAGCTGTCCAGCATCCGTGGGACCCAGCCTGGCCCTCCCAGGACCTCACAAACCTGGGGTTGTTCCTGATGAAACTCAGATCTTGTTTCCCCAGCTGTAAAACGGATTTGAGACAAGATCATTGCAGAGAGGAAATTGAGACAATGCAGGTAAATGTTAGCACGGTGTCTCGCCAAGGAGAACATTGCTGTTTTGATTTTTTTCCTGATCAGCACTCACTCCCTTTCTCATTAGAGGGACCTCATGCCAGCCCCCTTCCACGTCTGCCCCTTCCCTGATCCTGTTCTCTAATCGATTCTGCAAGCTCCTTGGTGTCCTGCCAATAAATTCCTGTTCTGCTTAAATCACTGAGCATCCGTTTCCATTGTTTTCCACCAGGAAACCTGATTGGTTTGGAAACTGAGCTGAGCGGGTGGGTTTCGGACAAGACGCCCAGAAAGAAATGGGGAAACAGCGATCCGGCCTAGTCAGGGCTGAAGGGTGTGAGAATCCAGCTCGTACCTAAGGATGAGACTCCAGCAGCCTGCAGGATGTAGGGGGGAAACCACTAATTACATTAAATTAATTAATTACACGATGGCCTATGGCCATCTGGAAAAAGTGCCATTGAAGGCAACGCTCTGAGGCCTGAGTTGCCACTGCCACTGAACACACGAATGGCAGGAAGATTTCAAAGATGGGGCGGCTGCTTCTGTGACACTGGACAATTACAAGGGAAAGAATAACCAGCTTCAATCACTATCTTCTTGGCTGAAGGCATAGACTGGAGCTGAGGAACTTTCTATAGCGCTGGGCTGAAAATTCTCTTATCTGTCACCGCAGCAGGATTAAGTTTGTGGAAAACCAAACGCGAAGTCTGATCGTCGCATCGCCAGATCACCATGGCAGTGGGCTCACAGCCGCCTCTCCCTCTGCTCGCTGCATGACAGCTGACAGCTCCTCAAGGCTGGTCTGGGCCCTCTTCTCCTGTCGCTCTGCATGCCTGCAGCACGTGAGATGCATTCGGCTGCCAGCAGCAGAAAACTCCGCGAGAGGGGAGGTCCAGGGCAGGCGGCTCCTGGCATGGCCCGGCTCCCCGCAGCTCCCACTGCTGTCAGGGGGCTGGTGCTTCTCACTCGTCCGGCATCCTCCGGGCTGGCCTCATCCAGGGGTGCTGGAGCCGCTCACGCTGGCTTGCCAGAGCCACCATCGGCTCTGCCAGTCACTCCACTTGCAGTGACGCGCGTGTCGGCAGCTTGAAATTGGCCATGGAGGGGATGTTTACAGCGTGGAAATCAGTAAATGCTACAAACCAGTGCTGTTTTTGTTTTGTAATTGGAGAGATGGTATACCACCCACACACCATGGGCTAAGTCTGGTTCCCTAAGGGGTGGTGATGGGGCACCTGCTTCATTGTGAATGCACGCAGTGGGGAGAGGGCGTCGGGAATAAAGAGGGAGGTTTGGGGGGCGTGGAGGAGAAGCTCTCCCCTGACTGAGGAACCAGGTCACTCTCCAGCCTCAGGGCGCCCCCGCACTGGGTGGGGGCAGGGATGCCCTAAACTGACTGGCTGAATCCCACTGGGGCCGGGCTGTGTGGCCAGCTGCCCTGAAGAGCAAGGACTCTGTGGGAGGCAGATCTCTGAACAAAACAAGTCTTTCAGAGAATGAAGAAAGAGGAATAGAGGTGATGTGCCCCCCATACTCTCTTGGGTGCCCACTCACACTGTGGTCTCACTGACCACTACCAGAACTAGTCCCCGCCCAGACTTGTGTAACTGACCACCCACTGGACATCTCCACTTGGGGGATAGAGCAATTGTCCTAATAGCTAATGCACATCGCATTGACCACATACCAGCCGCTGTTGCAAGTGCTTGACTGTGTCAGCTCATCTAAACACACAACAGCCGCATGAGGGGGTCCATTGCTGCCCCCACTCACACAGGAGGAAGATGAGGCTCAGAGAGTTGGCATGACTCGCCAGTGCCCACGCAGGTGGTGCTGGGACAGGGAACCAGCCACCGGGCTCCAGGTCCTTGCACTGAACCTCACTCCACCCTGCCCCACAGGCACCTCGACTCATCGCCTTCCCTCCAAACCCACGGAGCCCTTTCCTCCTCATCTAACTCCAACTCCATGCTGAGGCGTCATTGCAGGCACCTCTGTCCTCGAAGGCCTTGCTCACCCCAGGACAGGTTAGCTGGGCTGTGTCTGGCACCGTACCCTCTGCCTCCTCCATCACAGCCTCTGGCACTAGGTGTTATAACTACCGGCTTCTTGTCTGTTTCCCTTGGGGGCAGGAAATAGATCCCATTCACCTCCACATGCCCAATGTCCTCAGCCCAGGACCTGGCAGGCACACAGGGGCCACCTGGTAAAGAATGGGGGGGGGTAAGAGCCCAGCCCTGGGCCCTGGCGATCCTGGCACCTGCAGACCCCTTTCCCCAAACTTCCAGGCAAATGTCGTGGCAGCCCCTCCACCACCCGCCTCTACAGCTGGGTCCACTTCACACGCTCAGCACGGATTTCCTTACCTCCGCGCCTCAGCCGCCTCCCGCTTTACTCTTTTATTAAGATTCTAATTAAATAATTCTAATTAAATGTAATGAGCTGAATCGACAAACTTATTGCAATAAAGCAGCATTTGAGACATTCTCTCCTGATGTTTCTCGGGAAGTGGAAGCGAGGATGCACAGGGCCTCGGCTTCCCCAGGGGTGACTCAGCAGGGCTGGGCTGAAGGCCACGCTCAGAGGACAGTCCCCTGGGCCAGAGCCGCTGGCGGGCTCCCGGGCCCAGCACAGGCCTCCCCTGACCGAGCCCCCCCACGGCTCCGTGCTTTAAGCAGGAGTCTTTCTGCTCTTAGAGACCAACCACCAGCCTGGACCACAATGCCTGTGCCTCCGGCCAGCCCTGTGGTGCTGCCTGATGCCACCATGGCTTCCTCCACACCAGGAGGGCAGGGAAAGCTCCAGACCTGAAATTGGGGTTTGCTAATTGTGTGTTTGCCTCTGCCCTGAGGTCTGGCCCCTGCCCTTCTGTGTGACCTTAGACAAGTCCCCTCCCCTCCCTGGGCCCCACCTTGGTTCCCACCACATGTCAGGTTTGATGTGGTGCGGGGGAGCAGCTATGCAAGAGGGAGAAGGCTGGAGTGTTGAGTTAGGCCGGGCCTCAAAACCTGGCCTTGCCCTGGCCTGGCTGTGTGACCTGAGGCAAGTCACTTCATCTCTCTGAGCCTGTGTCTTCATTTATAAAATGGGACCAGCGTCACCTACTATGCAGAGCTGTTGTGAAAATTACCTTAACGAAACTAAGGCACAGACTAAGTACTTAACAAATTATGATCGTGATTATCCTAATCCATCTCCCTGTCCCCATGGTAGCCCTGGGGCTGAGAGATGACCACAGTCAAGGGAGCTAAAGAGGGAAGTTAGATCTTTTAGAATTTTCCCAAACCTGGCCCACCTGCCTTCTGCTCTTGGTTAGATCAGAACAATCAGCCAGTGTTGGGGACACGATGCCCTGTTGGCCCCAGGCATCAGCCCTGCCTGGAGCAGTCCCCACTTACAGCCCCCCCCCCCCCCCCGAGCTTCTGCCCTTGCTGGACTCTCACAGCCACCTGCAGGGAAGGCAGAGCTCCAGTCATGGTCCCACTTCACAGACAAGGAAACTAAGGCTCAGAGAGAGGGATGGTGACTCATTCAAGTCACATAACCAGACAGTGATGGAGTCAGAACTTGAACCCAAATCTCTGGCTCTGAGACCGATAAGCCACCACTGCCCCCCTCCCCTACAAATGCCATGAGGCCAGAGATACTCTATGGGTTCCAGCAACCCCCGCCATGATGATAACCGGAACGGTGAGCCAAGGTCTATTTCCCCCCCGGGGTCGTGTCTCCCAACGCCCAAGAATGAGCTCCTCAGACCGGAAGATTTATGAAAAAGTGTGAAAATTTTTACGAGCAGATTCAGACTCCCCACACGGGGAGGGGAGCCGAGTAATGGGCTGCCCAGGAAGCTAGTCGGTCTAGGGGTGCATACGTGCTACAAGCCTGCTCTGTGTCTACCTGTGTTGCCCCTGATTGAGTCCCTCCATTGTTCTTGCCCAGCGATGGCCTGAACTTTCCGTTTCTATGCATTAGTACCCCTTGCTGCTGCAGACCCTCCCTAGTTTCACATGCCTCCCGCTTTCAGTCTAAAAATATTTTGTTATTCCTGCTTGGTTGGTTTCGGTGACGAGGCTTGCTCCAACTGCGGTGTCTGCCTCTGTCCCACCTGCCTTTGTTTTCCACTGGACCCTGTGTGCTGGGTGCTTGCGTGTCCAGCTAACCCTCTCAATGAGCCAGCAGCCCTGGAAACACGCAGGACAGGGCAACCGCCAGAGGACAGGGAGGGGCCAGGGCCAAGAGCAAAGCTGAAGATCTGGGCCCTGGTTCCTGGGCAGTCCTGGGTTCACCCAGCCTCAGGCCCTGCTCTGGGTCAGAGCAGGCTGACTTTGGGTCACGGTGACCTGGGTTGAAGTCCTGGCACGACGCCCCCTTGATGTGTGATGGGGCTGCTGACTGCACCTGGCTGGGCCCCGGTCTCTTCACGGGGTCAATGTGGGGGGGGGTTGTATCCCCAGAAATACTGATGGGTGTTGTGGATGTTATGTCACAGGTGTATTCGTTTCCTGCAGCTGCCCTAACAAAGCACTAACTGGGTGGCTTACAACAGAAATGTATTCTCTCACAGTTCCGGAGGCCAGAGTCCCAAATCCCAGTGTCAGCAGGCCGCGCTCCCTCCGCCACCTGCAGGGGGGCACCTTGTCTCACCTCTTCCAGGCTCTGACTGCCCCTGCTGCTCCTGCGTCAGCATAACTCCAACCTACAGGGGGTGTGCTCCCTGCTTCCCTCCATGCCTGCCTGTCCCTGTGTGCAAACTTCCCCTTTTCTAAGGACCTCAGTCTTAGTGCATAGGGCCCACCCTGATGACCCTGTTTTGCCTTGACCTTCTCTGGAATGACCCTATTTTGTAAAAAGGTCACATTCTGAGGCACCACGTGTTGGGACTCGATGTGTCTTTTTGGGGAGGACACAAGTCAGCTCATGCAGGGCAGCAAACTCCTTTGTACACATCTGATCCTTGGTGGCAGGTGGGAAATGAGTGTCTTCATTTTACAGATGGGGAAAACAGGCTGGGGGAGGGCCAGTGAGCAGTATAGGTCACGCAGTGAATGAGACATAGAGACGGGGTCTGAACTTTGGTCTCCCAAGTCTGGTGCTTTTCTTCCACCCTCTTTAAATTTAAAAGGAGAAAAGAGAGTCCAGAGCTATCTTTTGAGGGTCAGGAGTTTGATCCTGAATAGCCATTTGGGATCAATAACAATAACCACCATTGGCCAAACGTCTACCAGAAGTCAGCACTCTCCTTCCTACTCACTGCCTCATGCTGCTGCTTTTGCCATCAGACTGGCTGGCCCAAACGCAGGCTCTGCCCACTCCCAGCTGAGTGACTCTGGGCAAGTCATCTCACCTCCCGGGGCCTCAGTTTCCTCTTCTGTAAAATGGGGACAGTACCCACTTCACTTTGTGAAGATTAAATAAGGTGATTCATTCACTGTGCCCTTAGCACGGTGCCTGGTACATGCTAAGCGCTCATTTAATCTTCCGAATAACACCTTGAGGGGGGTCCCTCCTCTACAGAGAGGAAACTGAGCAGTCGTTTGACCAAGGTTACGAAGTCGTAAGTGACAGAGGTGGGCTTTGAGCCCAGGCTCCTCTGACTCCTCACTCTGTGCTCGTTCCAGTGCTGAAATCCTGGCTTTTCCTGAAGGCGCCCAGGTTTAGAAACCTGATGCACTTAGGGCTGGCAGGGCCCAGAGATCAGACGGTCTTCCTGATTGGGTGGTGAGGACCCTGGCCCAGCGTGGTCGGCTGGGAGGGATGGGGGTTTCTGGGTTTAAAGCACTGCATTGTGGGGACTAGGGGCTGGGAGTTCTCCCTACTTCAGCTGTCAGAGACCTCCAGGGGCCGGCCCTCAACCCGAGTCTCCAAGAATTTACCCATTAACCCACCGGGTCCCAGGAGCCATCAGTTTTGATTTGCTGTAAAAACTAGAGCTGAGCTCTGTGGAATGTCAAGCGAGCAGGGGGCCCAGACAATGATGAGCCAAACTGAAAGGCATTCCCCATTGCTGCCCACTACAGACGGGCTGATATCACACACACACACACACACACACACAGAAATACACAAGCCTGCTCAGCCCGACTCATAGGTCCACATGCTCACGTTCAGGGATGCACACCTGCAGCACACTCAGACCCACTGAGCCAACACACATTTGCTCCACACAACCCGAGAAATGACACAACATGCCAGGGGACACTCGCTGCGCCACACCCTCACGGCGGGCAGCGACTCAGAGAGGCCAGCTCCCCGCATCACACAAAGGCGCACAAAACCCGGGCGCAGACCCACAGACACACAGGCTTGGGAACAGCCCCACACCCAGGCCTGGGCCAGGCACACGCTGTTTTCCTCCTCCCTTTTATAAGGGCCCTTATGCCATTTCCTCTTCAAGCCTCCATCTGCCCCTTGTCAAGCCTCGGGCCCCTTCCTCTTGGGCCTGACCCCGGACCATTGCTGTGGTCCCCTGAGGTCTCTGCACCAACCCTCCCCGTGCAGCCTCTGCAATCTCGACTTCCTCTGCACAGGCTCCTCTTCATTCAGAGGCAAGTCGCAGGCCCTGGCCATGGCCCTGCAGGCCCCCATCTCCCGGGCCTCCTCTGCAGCCACACTGCGCTCCTTGCCGTCTGTTCGGTGCAGGTCCCACTCTCCCGCCCGCCTCAGGCGCTTTGCACTTGCCACTTCCTCTGTCCCGAGTGCTCTTCCTCCAACAGCACGTGTTCGCCTCCCCACCTCCCTCAGTCTCTGCTCAGGTGGCCCTGACCACGTACATAGAGCAGCACGGCCACCCCTGCCTTTCTCCTTCACAGTACTGAGCACCATGAGACGACGTGTACATGGTTGGGGTGCTGTCTCCCCCACCCAGTGGCATGGCAACTCCACGAGGGTGGGATTTTTGTCATTTCCTTTGCTGCCATGTTCCAAGCACCTAAACCAGCCTGGCATACGGTGGGCGCTCAATCAGTGGGTGCGGACCCCCTGCCGGGCTCAGAGAGCAGCCAGGCAGGCCCCAGCTCCTGTGCAGACAGATCTAGATACAGGCCTGGGCCTGTCACTTCTCTATCAGGTCACTTAACCTCTGAGCCTCAGCTCGCACGTGGCTGTTGTGAGGACCACAGAGAAAATGTGTGATGCTCACACAGCACCTCTGGCAGCGAGGTCTGCTCTGGACCAACCACCGGCTTCTCGCCTCCTGCCCACCAGGAGTGGCCGGGCAGGCGGGGTGCCCGGGGTGGGGCGGTGTCTCAGCACCGCCTCCCTTCCCTTCTATGTGCCCCGTGTCTCCGGCTGGACGCCTGCAAACAACGATCCCGCCTTCGCTCGCCAGCAGCTTCCAATCAGCTTCTGCCAACGAGGTCGGGGCAGCAGGTGCCGGACCACTGGCAGCAATTCTAATGCCAACCTCTTCTGGCTCCCTGACCCTCGCAGAGCCTCCCTCACATCCCTAGCCCTTCAGCAGTGCTGAGAGCAGAATTTCTTGAGCTGTATTTCCTACTTGAAACAGCAGGGCGTGGGGTGGTTTTCTTCACTGAATCCTGACTGGACAAGGGAGTTTCTAAAGTGGTCCCTGAGGGCCAAATTTGGCAGTGGGGCGGGCCCAGCGTGTATACCTGGGTGGCATCAGGTTGGAGGCTGGTGGGACAGCTTCCTCCCCAACTGTGGCACCTTGGGTGGGCTTCCCCACTCGCTCCCCCACGCCCACCCCGTCCTGCTCACCCGGAGCTGCCCTGGCAGCCACAATCACTACAAAATGCCAGGCACAGTGGACCCCGTCCTCAGCACCCTGCAGCCTCTACCTCATTCATTAACTCACTCACTCCTCACAACACCCCAGATTGGAGAGTGCTGTTATCATCCTATTTTACCCGAGTAAACTGAGGCCCAGGCTATGAAGTCATTTGCTAGTGACGCACTTACATGGCTAGAATGGCAAAGCCAGTCTGGTTCTAGAGGCCGTGCTCATAATCACACTCCCTGTTCTCTCCCAGGCGTCTGCGCCAGCAGCTTGAGCTGCAGAAGAGACCTGGGCCCTGGAGGAGGGAGGATGAAGAGACGGTGATGAGTTGATGCTCATTATGTGCTTGAGAATCCACCAAGGCCCTTTCTCCAGCCTCCTCTCATCGTAATCACTTCCACTTCCCCACAGCCCGCAGACCTCAAGCGCACGGGGAACGGACTGGGCGTGAGGTCTGTGGAAAAGCAGAGCTCAAATCCGGCTCTGCTTAACTGCCCTGCGGCCTGGGGGAGTCCTGGCCCTCTGTGGGGCTCGGTTCCCAACTGTACACAGAGGGTGGGCTGGAGGACAGTTAGGGGCTCTTCTAGCACCCACATTCTCAAATCCTGCTTTCCAGACATTTTGAAAACCAAGAGCTTTGGTTGGGGCAGAGGAGTGGACCACATTTCACCAAGCCGGGCTGGGCTGGTGTGCCAGGCCAGGGCTGAGGGCGGAGAGCTAGTGACAAAGCCCAGCGCGTGGGGGAGTCGCCATGGGATGGGTTTGCCTGTGGAACAGATAACCTGCAAAGTGGTCCATCAGGCTGCAGAGGCTCCAGTCCTGCCAGCTGACCCAGGACTGCCCCGTCTCTCAGCAATCTCTCATAGGAAGCCAGGCTGGTTGTCCCCCTTCTGATAAGTTGACTTGAGTCACTGACGGCCACTCTATGCTGGACACTGGAGCCACAGAGTGAATCAGACACTGGCCCAGGCCTCTCGGAGCTCGCAGGCTAGCAAAGGCAGACATCAACCTTTCTGCCCCCCAAGGCCCAGCGGAACATCCCCCCTGGCTTCCTCAACCCTGGCTCCCAATGTCCCCCTGGTGTGGTGCTGTCCAGGGCACCATGACCCGCAACCCCTGGACTCTGAAGAAATCAAGCCAGACCTCTGCAGCCCCACCCCATGCAGGGGCTCGGCAGGTATAGTGTGACATGGCTTACACCTGTCCAGGCTAGAAGGCAAGGCACCAACCTGATCCAGCATCTGGGTACTGGGCTCTTGGCTAAGGCTATTCTGTGCACCCTCAGAAGCTCCTAAGCAAGATCATTGTGATGTCCCAACGTTTCACATGCCCTGCCAAGAGGCAGGGCCACCCCAGGACAGAGAACACAGGCTTGGCATCCCAGGCCTGCGTTAGCTCCGTGGGCTTGTTTCACTGCCTCTAGAATGGACTAGGACTGCCTACTAGCAGAGTCGCTGAGCAGCTTAAACCAGCCGACGTGTGCAGGTGCTGTGGTGCTCCCCTCCCTCCCGGCCCCTCTGAGGGGGCATTCACCACCAGTAACGCACTGAGTCGGCTCCAAACTCACTCAGGGGCCCCCTCCCACCCTGTACCCCAAAGGCTGGGCAGCGCCTACTGGGGCAAGACAGGGCCCTGATGTGATGGGACGCACCCTGCTGAGTCCTGACTTGGGCAAGTCCAGAGCAGCAGCCCCAAAGGGCAGCCACCTGGGGAGAGGTGGGAGGGACCCGAGTCTATGGGACAGCCCCTGCCCCCGGTACCTAGCCTGGCCTAGGCCTGACAACCACCTCCCGGGGAGACACCCACTGGTCAGCATCTCCTGTCTGTCCTGTGGCAGAGGCTGTCCATTGCTGCGTGGCTGGCAGAGCAGGGGAGGGCATGGGCAGCTCCACTTGGATTTGCCCTTCACTCCACAGGGTGGGTGGTGCCATGGAAATAAGTTCTGGAGTCAGGAGAACTGGGGCTGGAATCCCAGGTCCACTCCTTACGGTTGTGATCCTCCCTGACGCTCAGTCGTCCCATCTTCAACCTGAGACTAGGGCCATCCGCCTTGGAGCATGGTTGCCAGGACGCTGACGTGACGTATAAAGAACCTAACAGAGTGGCCTGTAGTAAGCACCGAGAAAGGCTCACTCCCTAATAAATACACAGGCCACCTGTTGTGATCCCTACGCAACAGGTGGCCAGGGGAGGAAGGCCGGGGGGCAGACCAGTCCCCAAACCAGCTCCAACCCCAAGCCAGCACCGAGGGCACAGGATTTCCCCAGGTTCCCTATCCGAGTCTGTGGGCAGTCCTTGGAGAGATTTAATGGGGATGGTATCTCCCCCTGGGAGAGGAGACCCCCAACGTCTACCAGCAAAGCTGAAGGTCACATCAAGTCTGAAAGGCGACTTTGTTCTTCCGGCTTTTCCGTTATGCATGAAAGAGCAGACAGCGGGTGCTCGGGATTCATAATTTGAGACATCGGGAGACTAAAGACATTGGCCAAATTTAAACCGAAAGACAAACTTGTTGGGTGTCTTTTCAGATTATGGGGGAAGAAGAAAGGAGAGACTTTAAGTTATCTAGGATCCACTCAGAATTCACAGCGCGTCTTCCGGACGGCTGACATCAGAGGGCTCTGCCTCTGGGTTCAGAACATTTGGAGAATCACTGTTTGACAGGAACAAAGGCAGAAAGTCTGAGGAGACCCCACTGGAGCCGGAGAGGCCGGCCTTCCTGTGCGGGCACCGTGTGGCTCGCCAGAAGGACAAGGGCACCACCACCGCAGATGTGGCTCCAGGAGGCCAGGACCTGGGGGGTCAAGGGTCACACATTTCTGAGTCTGGGCTGAGGCTCTGCCAAGTGCTGGAAATGTGACTGCCTTCTTCGCGGGCCGCAGGGCCTTGGTGCTTGCAGTCGAGGGCTAGTCCCATCTGACTCAACAGGCTACGGTGATGAGATAAAGTCGGGAGCTTAGCAGAGCCCGGGGCACAGAGTGGAGCTCGGTTAAGAGGAACTGTCAGTTATCAATTTCACTTTGACATCCTTAACCACATTTGGTCCAAATCGCTTTTTGCTCTGATAACCTTTAGCTAAGCCCTCCAATCACATCACCAATATGATAATGGTCACCTCTGAGTCCCACAAAACCCAGGGAGGTGGGAAGGGTAAAGCTTATGATACCCTTTTCCCAGATAGGGAAGCTGAGGCTAAAGGAAAGAGGTCACTGATCCAAGGTCAAACCCCTAAGTGGCAGAGCCAGAGCTAGACCTGAGGTCTCCCAAGTCACTGAAACACATTTTCCACCAGCGCCCCCCCCCCGCCCCCGCCCCCAGTCCCGTCACACCCAAGCCACACACCGAGTCCACGGGACCTGACTGGACTGCCAGCCCAGCACTGAGCTCCAGGCTGGTTTGTGCTCAGCACAGTCTGTCAGACGAATACATTTGGGGGGCCCACTTGAGTATGTGATGGAAATGATGGACGACACTCTCCCCAAGAAAAATGTACATAGAAACACACAATCGTATGCAAATTCTGGGGGTTCACATACCCTGGTTAGGAAGCCCAGACTCTTCGGGGCTGACGTGCTGAGCTGTCCAGAGATGACCTCATCACATCCCCACCTGCTGGTGAAAAGGGGGTCCTACTGGGGCCAAAGACCGTGTCTCCCTGGGCCCGTGGCCGCTGCTGCTCCAGCCCCTGGAGGGCAGGCACTGCTCCACGCGGCCCTAGGACACTCCATCCACATGCTCTTTGTATTTCAAAAAGAGAACATTTATTACTTATCCTTTTCCTCATTAGAAATTCATTGACAGCAACATAAAGAAAAGCACAATAAGACTTATCTGTGCACACACAGGGAGCACAACCACCGCTGGAGGCCAGAGACCACGATGGAGGCCACACCCCACTCACAGCCCGGCCTTTCTCAGGCCTCCTGGATGGACCCTGGTGCCCAGGACGGCGTGTCAGGCCCAACCTCACTGCCTCGTGGCAAATGCAGGGGCCGATACCAAGGTCCGGGAAGGGCAGCGGGGGTATAGGAGCTGGGCGGGGAAAGGCTGTTCTATCCTGATAAAGACCCTGCAAATCCCACCCCACCCCTCACCCAGGCACTTTGGTCTTTGTATTTTGGTTTAAGCACTTAGATAAGGAGATTCTAAGAAATGGTGTGTTTTTCCTGGGCTGGTGAAACCTGCTCCAACTACCAGCAGTGTCTGACTTGAGGTTAGCAAAGCCGGGCCCGGGAGGCACCTCGGGACGGAGAAGGTGCTGACAGCTTGGCTGGGTGTCAGGATGCGGGGAGCCCGGGGGGGGGGGGGGCGGATGAAGAGGGAGGAGGAGGGAACACCCTGAAAATAGCCGGCTGCTGGTGCGTCCCGACCCGGGGTCAGAGTGTCCAGGTGCTTAGAGTTTGGTTTTGTTTAACAGTCCGAATGAACAGTCTTCAAACAATTCCATTTTCACGGAAATCAATAGCAACGAGGCAGCAAGCAAGGAGGCTCCTGCCAGTTCCGTGTGGAAAGGCACCAGATGGTTTGTTACGAAACACATTTTGGTCAGAAAATAGCTGGGTTTTTTGGTTTCTGGGGGGACAACAAAGCTAGAAAAAAGAACGTGTGAACTGTGGGAGGCACAGGTGAGAAGGCAGCTTTGGCATCAGGCCTGGGCTCTACTCTAGACTCTACCCCTTCCATGCTGGTGGCCTTGGTTTTCTCTCTATAAAAGGGCAACAAAATATTCTTCGTCAAATCCAGGAAGTATGGGGGAGGGGCTCAGGGACACTCACACAGACACACAGACGAAAGGGAAGAGAGCACAGCTCATCAGTCCCGGGGAGAGGGGTGGGGTGGGGGCGCCGACGGAGGGCAGTCACGCGGTCAGACTCTGGGAGTCCGTGGGCAGCGCACTGACGGACGTCCTGGGGACTTTGGGTCCCTGCTCGTGGAAGGGCAGCGAGAAAGCTCTCTGCACGGCAGCGCCATCGGGCACCCTGGGCGCCACACCTGCTGCGTGTGCTTTAAAGTGCCAGCTGTGTCGTCTTTGGTCAGGGGCTGCCCCTCTGTCTCCGAGGACCCCCGGGCCTGCTGGAGCCCCTGCAGCAGATGAGCTGGAGGGACAGTCTCTGCCGAGGCTGCGGTGCCCTCCTGTGCTCAGAAGGCAGAAACGAGTGCTCTGCTGCCCTCAGTGAGGGGCAGGGCCGCCGCTGCCGCCGGGGAAATCTGGGTCCTCAGAGAAAAGGGACGAGAAATGCTTTGGTCGCCGTCCGGACACCCACAGCCCAGCAGAGCTTGCTCAAGAGAAGGCAGGAAGCTGGTTGTAACACCGTGTTCGTGCCTGACACAAACCCAGCTTCCGAGCTGAACCAGAAGTCACTGAATAAATACTCAAGCCCCTTTCAGTTCTTAGAGAGTGGGGTTAGACAACACGTCTCCTTCCCTTCGCTTGACTGGCTGCAGCTTTGATCTGCAGGCTGACAGAGCTGCCCACCGGAAAAGGGGGGCTGGGGGGCCGGGGGGCCTGGGGCTGCCCCACCCCAACTGCAGGTGGCTGTGGTCACACGCCCCACCAGCCCTGGGCGCTCAGAAGCTGAAGAGGTCCTCCTGCTCAGGGCTGCCGCTGTCAGGCTTGTCCCAGTCGACCGGCGAGAGGCACTGGGCGTAATGGATGTCCTGTGCTGTCAGTCCAGTGTCCAGGACCTGAGGGTTCGTCCGAGACTGGGCGAGCCTGGAAGGCAGAGCTGTGTGAGCCGAGGTGCAGGCAAGGGGCTGGCGGGGGCCTGAGGAGCCAGTCCAGCCCGGCCAGCACCAGGGTCAGAAGTGAGAGGGCACGAGTGGGAAAAGGCCAGGACACAGGGGCCAAAGGAGAAAGGCCCAGATGTCAGGAAAGGGGGAGTCTCTGAGGGTCAAATGACTCAGGAAACTGTGGGGCAGGCAGTGGCATTCTCACCACAGAGAGAGGCCGGGGCACACACACCATCCACGCTCCCTCAGGAAATGCCCAAGAAAGGGAAAGGGCCGCACTGGTAAGGGCAGAGAGAGGCACACGGGGGAGGCGGAGGGTGCCACCCTGAGACTATTGGCTATAACTATGTTCAACACAGTGATGTTCAAAAAGGAATTCAGAAAGAAGACAAGAAGGGGAGAGTTAAGTAAATTACAGCCATGTCCTCAAGAATGCGAGGCAGCTGATGAAATGTGTGCCCGAGGCATTTTAGACACCTGGAGAGATGCTCCTGATATGTCAGTGGCAAGTGAAAATCAGGGTCCCAAATGCAAATATGTCGAGCTGATCAATGCAAAAAAAAAAAAAAAAAATGTATATGTATAGGATTAAGCCCAAAAGTCTGAGCTGTGGGATGATGGGATGGTATCATTTCCAATTTAATGCTTTGCTGATTTTTGAAGTTTTTAATAAAAGGAACATGATTCTTGGGTAATCTGGAAAAAGCAAATGGAAGGTTTTCTTCAAACGATGGGGAGGTAGTCAGCCAGTGAAGCAGGGAAGACAGTAAAAGAAGGAGCCACACAGACCACTCCCCACCACCAGGGCCAGGGGCTTCCACCAGGCTCTGGCAGGAAGGACCTGGGGAGGAGGGAGAGGGATGTAGGGGGCTGCTCCCAGGGAGAAAGGGAGGCCTAACTGGAAGCCCTGAGCTGCCCAGGCCTCCCCTCGGCCTTCTCAGGGGCCTTTCCCCAAGCTACAGGTAGCCATGGCTACGGGATGGCCCTGGGAAGATGGGGAACTGCCACCCCACAGGTTAGACGAAAACAACTCCGTGCTGTGCGCGACATTCCTCCTCTGTGTAATGCTCCACGGGCTTAAGTGAGCAATACCTGCTCCCTGCCCTTCTCCATAAATGGAAAGCCTCTGGAGGGAACAGAGGCTGCAAAAAAAGCCAGTTTTTGGCCCGGCCGTGGTGGCTCAGTGGTTGAGCATCAACCTATGAACCAGGAGGTCACAGTTCAATTCTTGGTGGGGGCACATGCTTGGGTTGCAGGCCCGATCCCCAGAGTGGGGTGTGCAGGAGGCAGCTGGTCAATGACTCTCTCCCATCACTGATGTTTCTCTCTCTCTCTCCCTTTCCACTCCTCTCTGAAATCAAAAGCCAATCTTTGACGGTGACACCAGGAGCAGGAAGAGGAAATCAGCCTCAGCTGTAGCTACAGCAGTGGACTTAGTTCAGCTCAGACTATGGTAAAGCAGCCACTAGGAATTGTTTTTTACTTAACAGCAAGAGCTTTCTAGCAGACATGGCCAACCCCAGGTAGTGAGCTCCCCACCCCTGGAAGTATTCAAGTTGAGATTTTTGTTCTGGAGATGGTCAGAGTTGGCCAAGGGCCCCAGAGACCTGCCCACAAATGCCAGGCCTCCTTCCCCAGCATAAGGAGCCCAGTTAATGTTACCTTGAAAATGCTTCATCCAGGTCGTCATCCAGCTCCTTGGGGAAAACAAAGTGGGAGATATGAACCCGAGGTGGGGGACTTGTCCCAGCCCTGGGTGAGCTACGGGGACTCGAGACATGAGCATAGGAGTCTGGGGGCGCCTGGAGGAACAGGCTTAGGCAGGCCTCCCGCCTGGCTCCCGCCACCAGCATCTCAGCACAGGGACCCACACCTGGGATGTGAACAGGAGAAAGGGCCCCTGGGCACCTGGACACCTGGGTGGGTTCGATTCCCAGCTCTGTCGTTACCCGAGTGACCCCTTAGGCAAGTGGCTACTCCTCTTTGACACTCAGCTTTTCCTTCCATCAAAAGGGAGGGTTAGGCCGAAGGCTGCTAAGACTTTCGAATTCTGAGAGGAAGAGGGCGGGAAGGGTTTCCTTGCTTTCATCCACTTCCAAAAGCCCAGCCCAAATTCCAAGCTCAAGGGATAAGTGCCGAGGCGGGAAAACAATGGGCGAGGGCCCTCTCCCGGCCCCCCCCTCCCCCCGCAGTCTCCCAGAGCGTGGGCAGGTGCCAAGGGTGGCTGCAGACAGCAGGGGGGCGGGCTCAGAGTGCCTGCCTGGCGCACCTGGGTGGCCCCGGGCAGGCAGAGGGATTTGACGGTCTTTCATGTCTGTCAGGTGCCAGAGTTTCTTAAACTAAAGAGATATGACAAGTAATGTGTGATTCTGCAATGGAGCCTGGACCGGAAAAGGACATTGTGGGGACCACGGATTATGTAACAGTGTCGTGCCGACGTTAATGGTTCTGATAACTGTAATGTGGTCACGTAAGATGCTAAGGTTTGGGGAATCTGGATGAAGGGTGAACAGGAATTCTTTGTACTGTTTTTGTAACATTTTATAATTCTAAAATTATTTCCAAGTAAAAGACTTTTTAAATTTTAATTTAAAAAATGAGGTTCCTCTGGTAGATTCTGCAGGCAAGTCATCCTCCTCCCTGAAGAGATGAAAAAGCTGAGACACACAGAGGTCAGGGGCCTGCCCCAGTTCGCAGAGCGTGTCAGGGGCCAGCTGCTGGCTGCCCACGTCCCAGACTCCTCATTCAGACGGTGGGGGGGGCGGGTCAGGAGCGAACTCTGCCGCCCTGAGAACAAGGGAGCCTTTGGCTCGTCCTGCAGTCGGGATGCTTAGGCCAAGAGGCCAGGCGCTGTGAGGGGACAGCTGTGCTGGGAGCCAAGCCTGCTGGGGACCTAGCCCTGGGTTCAAAGGGGACATTGTTCATCGCCTACCCTGGGCCTGGGTGCTGCTGGGCTGGGGGTGGCCCTCCCAGATGCCTGTAAGTCATGGGTGCCAGGCCCTGGACCGCCCGGGGGGCCTCCCCCAGGGATAAGCCTGTGGCTCACCGGATCCCCGCGGGGTCAGCAGGCCACACGAACACTCACCCAGACAACACTGCTGTTACTCAAGGCTGGAGGCCTCGGGGCCTCGTCGACGTTAGTGGTATTAGCGCTGACTGTGGACAGCGGGGCCTTGGCCATCTCTTCCAAGTCCAGCAGGTTCCCCGTGGCGACCACTATGAAGGGTCCGGTCAGATGCGTCAGTGCGAGAGGAGCCTCCTGTCTCCCCGCCTCATCTCCTCGTCCCTCCTGGAGCCTCCTGGTTTGTCCTGGCCCCGACTCTCCTTGGCCAGCGCCTTTCCCAGGCCTATCACCCAGAACACCCAGAGCCCCACCTTGGCACCTCCCAAAGCAGCTGGACAGCTGCCCCCGACGTGAGATCCTCTCCGAGACTAATGGTTTATAGTCACAACAGGAGCTGAGTTCAGTAAGCGATCCCAGACAGCATGTAAAGTACACACAGAGGTATACATATGTGCATATTTTTGCACAGGGACACATCTGGGAGAACATGCACCATAATGAGTAACTTTCCCCCTTTATCCCCATTTTCTAGTTTATTTATAACGACCATGTATCATGTATTTAACAACAAAACCAAAATAAAAAACCGAGCGTTTGCTCCAACCCAGGAGGGAGCAGGGCCTCTGGGTGAAGGGCAGACCCCGAGACCTGCAGCTGATTCCAGCCCCTCCCCCTGCCCAAGACTCACAGTTCTTCAACGAGGGGGTGCTGCTGCCGCGGCCCCCGCCCAGGCCGTCCCCGCCCTCTTGGCTGGCTTTCTCCCTCTTCTCCTTCTCTGTGGGATCAAGGCGCAGTGCTTTAGTGCCTCCGGCCCCAGCACTCCATCCCCAGCAACTGCTGGGCAGGGAGTGGGCTGTGGCCAACCTCAGGGGGCAGGTCTCCCCCCAGCAGGAGGAAAGGAACTACAGGTCTCAGTTCACCCCACAAGGCACCTGTCTAAAGTCGCCAACTAGGGAGGTGATGAAGCTGGGAGTCTGTCCAGGCCTCCACCACCCCCTCCCCAGCCCACAGGGCCCTGCCGGCCTCTTCAGTGCTCCCTCCTCACCCCCGCCCACACACAATGTCTGTGAACAAGGCTCACCTTCCTTGGACACCTGCCAAAACTCAAAGGCAACTTTGAAGGCCTGGGCTACTGTGAGGGTGACAGCCTGAGCCTGAAAAACAGGAAGTGAGTTCAGGGGAGGGGGTGCAGTATTAGGGGGGTAATAGCAAGTCTGAACTGGAGGCTGGGGGTTCCTGGGCAGGCCCACCTGGCTCCATCCCAAGGCTCTGGAATGCCTGATGAATAGAGGCAGAGCCCCGGCCTCTCCCAGGTCACAAAGCAGCCGGGTTAGAAAGAGGCCACGCCCTCCCCAGGCAGCTGGCCCCCTCTTCAGCACCTGTAGCTCAGCCACGGCTCCCACCCTCATTCCAGCCCGTACCTTGGCAATGGCTGTTCACCTCCACTTTTCCCCTTCCCTTTGGGCTTTCCTAAATTCAATTCATTGTGAGGCTTGCTTCTGAGAAGCCCTCCCTGATTACTCAAGGACTTCACACAGTTACTTAACCCTTGGAATTAAGAAACAGAAAAGCCAGAGTTGGAAAGCGTCCGACCACTGTCTGAATGAGCCACGGGGGCAGAGGTCGGGCTGGTTAGTACTGCACAGAGTCAGAGGGCTTATAACTGAACCCCAGAAAGGCAGTGGACAGCTTACACATTTCCTGACAGAAGCAAGTTGTCAGTGAGCACCGTGGCAAGGGATGAAAACCATTCAGTGCCATCACCCTCCTGTAAGGCGGGGCCACACCTTGGCCCTTCACCCTTGGGGAACTCCCACCCACTCTTCCAACCCAACTCAAACATCACCCCTCTCTCTTGTCACCAGCTCACATGCCTGTGTCACCCCACCTGGTGCTCCCCAAAGGCAAGAATCACCCCTGGTTCCCGGAGCCCCCCAGAGGGGCAACGTGCTGGCTGAACTGCATTTTCCCCAGAGGCAGGCATCCTGAGGCCTCACGCTCCAGCCAGGGCCTCCT
The DNA here is from genome assembly GCF_963259705.1 of Myotis daubentonii. Taxonomy (NCBI): domain Eukaryota; kingdom Metazoa; phylum Chordata; class Mammalia; order Chiroptera; family Vespertilionidae; genus Myotis; species Myotis daubentonii. The sequence continues at coordinate 204,290,639 of NC_081842.1, forward strand.
GCCCCATCCCACATCCCACTCAACCCCTTGTTCTCTCTGATTCTAGACCAGGGCTCATCAGCTCAGCCTGTGGGAGTGCAGGCCCAGAGCTCGCAGCTATGGCTGGAGGCGACAGCTAGCTTCCTTCCGAAAGCCGCGCCCAGGGAAGAAAGCACCAGACCCTTTCAAGTGTACAAGCTCCGGCTTAACCAGCCTCTGCCCCACTCCCTTCCTCTCGCCAGACAACTCAATTTAATTGAGAAATGAATCCATGGCTACTGCCTTTATAAAACTTTTTTTTTTTTAATTTAAAATCCCTAAACAAGCTGACTGATCCATGCCAATTAAACTTCACGAAGTATAAAATCTCATTTGAATGTCTCCATCATTTACATTTTTGATGGAAGTACGGGGACTTTATGGCAAAACTTAAATATGGTAATTAAGTATGAAACTCTTCACAGCTGTTTACAATTTAAGCTGTCACAACTGAATCAAACTGAATAGACTCAGTTACCATTGAGAATTGCTCATGAACTAAAAATATGGACTAATTACAAGCCCGAGTCAGTCACTATACACCCAAGCAAGGCTGGTCATCCGATGTGGCAGGGGGATGGAACACCATGATTTTTGCCTTCAGGAAACCTGGGGGCACAAGCCTGTCTTTGCATTAATCTGCTTATTCATTTGCATACACTCCTGCCCTTTCTCCCTAAAGTCCTGAGCTACAAGGTAAGCCAAATATAATCCAAGACTGGGAGGTGGACAGGTGGCTGCAAGCCCAGGCTGGGCAGGACCGGGAGGGGTTGGGCTGGCTGCAGGAATTTGGGCAGCACCAGAAGAAAGGACTGCTCCAGCCTGCCCTCAGGTAAGGGGGTGAGGAGAGGGGGGAAGGGGCGGGAGTCTTCCTGGATTCCACAGGACAAAAGCCTACCTATCCCTCTGAGTGGGTCTGGCCTGTGGGCCTGCCTGATTGCCCTGACCAGGTTCTACCTCGCACATTTTTCCCGTGTCTCTATCTTATTCCCTATCTTATTCCCGGTAACCAGGCTGTTAGTTCCTCAAAGGGGCCAGGTCTAGCTTAGGGCTGCAGAGCTGGGCCAGGACCAGGGATCCCAGCCTCGAGCCCAGTACTCAGACCAAGGCAGCCCCAGAAGCTTAAACCTTCGCACAAAAGGATCACCTGAGAAATGCCAATGGCCATGTGAGGGAGAACAGCTCTGTCCCACCCTGCCCGGAGCAGGATTAAGGGTATCGCTTTGCTCACGGCCAGTACACCTGCACGGAAACCCTGGGCTCCCTGAGCTCCCGCCAAGGCCAGCAGAGCCCGGAGGCTGAAGTGCTCGCTGAGACGTCCCAGTCGGGAAGATGGAAACGTTTCTTTGTAGAGAAACTTATCCTAGCGGCCACTGGGGAAGGGAGGCCTGGTCCTGCCTGAGTTGAGCTGAACGGGTGGGCAACCCAGAAAAGAACCCCTTGCCCCCCAACTCCGGGTGGGTCATAGGCACCTGGCTCATTCAGGCATCCAGGCGAGAAAGGGTGGGGATGCAGAGACTGTGGGCCCCGGGCCAAAAGGAGTGAGGACTACGTCAACATCCAAATTCAAGGCTCCCCTGCAGGAGGAAGGGACCTTGCCACCCTCCCAGGCTCCTCAACTGCCATCCACTCCACCGCGTTTTGCACCTCTGTGTCTTTGCACCTGCTAATTCCTGTGCTGGAGGGCGCTCACCCTCTCGCCATCCCATCCCCTTTCTCTTGGCCTGGCAAACTCCTACCTCAACCCTCAAAGCCCAATTCAAAACATCTCCTTCTCTGGGAAGTCTTGCTGACTTCCAGTGAGACTGACTAACCTCGACGCTAGAACCGAGACCCTGTGTCCCAGTTACTGAATCCGGCCCCTTCTCCCCCACCACCTTGTTCATATCCCCACGGCTGATTTCCCGGGTCCCCAGAGCCCGACACAGGGCTCAGCCCGGGCCAGACAGCAGCGAACATCTGCAGGGGTACCTGTCAGCAGGTGCGTTGCAAAACCTGAGGCACCCATTTCACCTGCTGCCGCCTCCTCAGAAACGTCCACTAAGCCCTGAGAATCTGGGGATTTCCATCGTGGCCAGGCACCAGGCCAGCTGGGGCTCAGCTGAGGCCTTGGGGACCACAAGAACACCATCCTTGCACCCCCTTGGGCTGGGCTAGCTCCTCCAGGGGCTTCCCCCAGGCTCCCTGTAGGGGGAGGCCAGGTGGGAGAGGGTAGAAAAGGAGGACAAGCCGTGACCCGTCATCCCGGACACAGGTGAAAACCTGCCAAGAAGAGTGGACGTCAGTGCCCATGTCCAACAGGCGCCCTTCCCCCTGCCCGACCGGGCTCTGCTGTCAGCATGAAGCCGTGGCCGGCTGTTCCCTCGGTAACTGGCTCTGGCCTGGGTCAGGCTGAGTCTGATCGGGGCGGCTACAGTCCTCTGGACCCGGCGCACCGGACCAGGCCTCCCTTCGCTGCTGGGCCAGCATCGGCTTTCTTTTATCCCCCAACCTCCCCTTCCCAGAGGAAGCCTCTGCATCTTGGGAACCCGCACCCCCCTTCCCCGCCCCTCCTCCCCCGCCCCCCGCCATGGCCATGGCCAACTGCCCGCCCAGCGCCTGCTCTGGTCACTGGGGAGGAAGAGACAGACAATGCGGACACAATGAGCCTGTATTTTAAGCCTTTGTGGCCTCGTAAGGGACAAAGCCAGGAGTCCGCTGTCCTGGGAGAAGCCACCGCAGGGGCTTCACGAGGCCCTGGGGAGTGGCCAGCGACACCGAGCCGGCAGCGAAGAATAAAGGCGCACCAAAGAGACGGGGCCTCTCAGGACAATCCCGACGCTGCCGATGGGCGGGCAGCCCAGAGAAGGGCAGGGTCTTATCCACGGCCACACAGGAAGGACATGGGCCAGGATCAGACCCTCGTCTGCCTCCTCCTGTCGTGCTCCTTCCGAGAGACCTGTGGGAGGCGGAACTGTCACCCCAAAGAGGTCCACATCCTAATCCCTGGAACCTGGGAACCTTACCTCGCATGGCAAAAGGGACTTTGCAGATGTGATTAAATTGAGGATTTTTGAGATGAGGGATTTCCTGGGTACCCGGTGGGCCCGATCACAAGCGGCCATATGAGAGGGAGGCAGGAGGGGCAGGTCAGAAATAGTCATGTGATGAGGGAAGCAGAGAGGGAGATTGGCAGGTGCCACACTGCTGACCCCAAGGCTGGAGAAGGGGGTCATGAACCAAGGAAGGCAGGAGGTCTCTGACACTATAAACGGCAAGAAAATGTATCTCCCCTGGGACCCTCAGAAGGAAAACAGCCCTGTCGACCCATTTCAGACTTCTGACCTCCAGAACCAGACAAGAATAAATTTGTGCTGCTTTAAACACTAAGTTTGTGGTAATTTCTTACAGCAACAATAGGATGGCTCATGGGTATAGCAGGAAGTCTGGGGGTCCATGTCAAGACTGTGATGTCCTCGATGTGTCCTTGAGGATGGGGAGGGGATACCCCATAGGGCATCTCCCCTGAGTTCCAGAGAGCCGGCTCTCCCACTCCGCCAGTCTCCCTGACTCCCAGGAACACAAGGCCTGGGCACTGGGGCTCTGGCTCCATATGCAGGCTGACAGAGGCCAATACTAAACCAATAAATGTGTGGAACCTCTTTCCAGGGCAAACGGTCAGGCTTCGGGGGCCTTGGAAATGAAGGGGCTTCCAACACCAAAGGCTGACTCACTCCTGGTTGCCTGCCCCAAAGCTCAAGACAAATGCCCAGAGACCTCGGAGATTCTCACTGATCCCAGTGAGGTGTGGCGGGGGGGGGCGGGGGGGGGGGTTGGAAATGGGGCCCGGAGTCCCTGCTCCCTACAGTCATGCAGGGAGGGGGAAACCATGGGTTTAAACCCTCACTCTGTCTGGCTAGTTGTGTCATCTTCAGCAAGCCAGCTGACCGATGAGTCTGTTTTCTCATTAAAAATAAAAATAAAAACAATGAAGACAGTAACTGCTCCCACCTCACAGCACTGTTGTATTAAATGAGAAGACCCTTTAAAGCCTGCCACTGGAACAAGCACGTGGTGCATACCAAAAAAGGCCAGGCCCTCCCCGCTCTGGCCACAGGAAGCTGGTCCTCCTAGGCTCTCACTTTTCCCTTTCACTCTGGGCCCCTCTGATCACCAATCTCCAAGGACGAATCCCTACAAGGCCCTGCACCTCCAGACCAGACTATTACCAGGAGACCCCCAAAAACCTCAAATCCAAATCACATTACAGAGAGGCAGGGCCAGGGCACTCCCTGGGAACACGGGCTCGTCACTGCTCACAGCCCACTCTGACAGGTGTCTTGGCGTCCTCAGCGCTCACCGTCCACTTGGGGTTCCCAGGATTTCCTAGTTTAAGTGATGTGTCACCTTGGCTTTGCCTTCCCACCAGACAGGGCCGCCAAGGACAGGTTGCCAAGGCGAGCAGAGCTGCCCAAGCCCCGGCTCTCCCCACTGACCATTTTCCGCTTGGTGCAGAGGAAGGCGTGACACTCGAGATTCTCGTTGTGCTGGCTCTGGGCGATGTAGGCAAACACTTTGCCGTGCATCTTGTCTGCCGTGCAGTAGGAGATCCTGAAAGGCGAGTGGGAAATGTCACCAGAGCCCTGCATGGGGGCCTGACAACATCCAGAACACCCACCCATATTGCAACGTCCCTGAGTTCCAGACAGCCTGCTCTCCCACTCCACCGGTGCGCGATTCTGGAGAGCCGGCCTCGGCCTCTGGGCCTGGCATCCTGGGCCATCCATGACGGAGGAAGGACTGGTGGAAAGACTGGAGAAAGGGCAGCTTCCCCCTCTACTGAGCCACACCCCAAAATTGTAATCACTGAGCCCTTACTGTACACCAGGCAGTGTTCAGATATCACCTCACTGAACTCAGAGCTGCCCTCTGAGAAGGGCTTTATTATTTTTCCCACTTTTCAGATGAGAACATTGAAGCTAGCAGTCTCAGACCACCAGCTAGTGGCAGAGCGGAGACCTGACCTCACCCGCTGATTCAGAGGCCGGAACCACGGCCATGCTACCTCTCAAGGGCTTGTGCTGACCAGGTGGAAGGGAAAGCGAACACTGCCCACCCGCTGGGGCCCTTTGGCTGGCCTCCTCCTCCCCTACCTGCCCCTCATGCCCCTGACCAGAGGCCAGAAGGGTTCCAGGACTGTCCCTCCCAGGGCGACCGAGACTGTCAGCAGACTCTCCTGGAGAAGGTGGAGTAGAAGGGCTGGGAGGAGGGTGAGGGTGTGGAGATGACCAGCCCAGGAGCCCCAGGATCCAGGAGCTCCCTCACCTTAGACCAGGGGTCCTCAAACTACGGCCCGCGGGCCACATGCGCCCCGCCGAAAACATTTATCCGGCCCGCCGGGTGTTTTTGCCGCCGCTGCCTGTCCTGCTTAGCAGCCGACTCGTCCCGGGCCCGCAGTGCGCACGTGTGGAATGTCTGAGGGACAGTGAACTGGCCCCTGTTTAAAAAGTTTGAGGACCTCTGCCTTAGACACTTGCCTCCCTCGTCTGACCCTCCATGCTGGGAACTGCAACCAGCACAGGAACTGCAGCTCAGAATGGAGACAGTTCAGCAGACGTCCTTCCCCAGTGTGGCCCCAGCCTCAATCAGGCATTGACATAGGGATCAGCACCGCTTAAGACGCCCAGATGGGCAGAGGGATGGGTACCAGGTCCCCAGCTACCCCTTCTCCATCCGGTGGTTCTAGCTCCCCCCTCCCCCCGGGTTTCCCCACACAGGCCTCTCCTTCCTTGCCCTCGTGGGAAACACTTATATTCGATCTCCTATTTCCTCCTCTCCATCCCTCCTAGACTGGAAGCTCCTTGAGGGCAAGGCCTGGGTCTGATGCCTCACCTGGTTAAAGGAGGCAGATAAAACCAGGAAGGTGAAAAATAGCAGCCAGGAACTCTAAAACCACCCCAACCCCAGTACTGGCCCATGCTCCAACCGCTAAGCCACCTGCTTAGACACAAAGCAATATGGCAGAGGGATGCCTGGCAGACCAGGGCCTGCTGGACAGAAGTCCGGCCTTGGTGTCCTGGTCCCAGCTTAGCCACTACCTCACCGAGGCCTTGGTCGACCTGAGGCCTCTCTGGACCTCAGATTCCCCATTTGTGATATGAATCTCTGCGGCCCCTTCCAGGTCTGAAATCCTACAACTGACCAGCTGAGAGAGGATGGGAGAGCCTGAGGCTCCCGGGGCTGGGCTCTGCCTCTCATGAACAAGGCATCCCACCCCCAACTGATACCATCTACATTCTGCCCTCAGACTCTGCCTTCAGATAGCACCCCAGCTAATTCAGTGGCTTCCCTGGACACCTGGCCAGATGTCCAGAGCAGAGCTGCTGCATTCACAGTGGAAGGAAAGGACCATGACTCTGCAGCTGTCTGCTCCAAGCCTGACTCAGCAGGATGCTTGGGAGAGGAGGGGGGCTGGGGAGGCAGTTCCCAGTCCTCTCAGGCCTCAGCTGCCTGCCGCAACTAGTGATCACAGCAGCAGCAGCTGCCATTTAACCAAGCGCCCAGTGTGAGCCAGGTGCTGTGCACTCAGTGCTTCATAACAGCCCCGTGAGGCAGGATCTGTTTCCACCCCAATTTACAGATGAGGAAACGGAGGCTCCAAGGTCACTCGGACAGGGCGTGGCATAGCCTGGCTGGCTTCCGGCAGGGCACTCTACCCACTGCCCCAATTGGCAAGTGAATGTGGGTGATGCTGAGCTTACCTGTAAATGGACACGTTCTCAATGAGCTGGCTGGTGATGCCGTCGGTCAGGATAATCCCCCGTGGGGACACCTTGAGAGTCACCTTCTGCAGCTTCTTCCCGCTGGCCTTGGCCTTGAGGCAGACATGGGTCAAAGGAGCCTGCCTGCCTCACCTGGGACCCACCCTCATGGCTACTTCTAGCTGCTCCAGCCCCCAGACTCCAGGCCCATGTGAGGCCTCAGCTGCGGTGACTGGAAGACCTGATTTAGAAGACATTTCCGCCAACACCTTCTTCTAATAAAAATAGGGACAATGGCTTCTCATTGAGCAGCCGCTGTCTGCCGAGCACTGGTCCTCGAGTCAGCAGTGCTTTTTCCCAGGAGGAGGAGGACCCAGAGAGGCTAAGGGACTTGCCCCAAAACACACAGCTAGGAGGACCTCACACTCTGAGCTCTGAGTGGGCTACCACAACCCAGTAGGATGACTTCTGGGGACTCTGCTCTACCTGCTGACCCCGCTAGGGCCTGAGCTGAGGGGTCTGAGACCAACAGGGGAGGTGGATTTATAGGGCCCTCGCTCACTCGGAGCAGGCGAGAGGGAAATCTGGTCTCTGGTGTGCTGACCTGCCCCTCAGGACACAGAGCAAGTGGTTGGGTGACAGCGACCTCCCCCATCCTTCCTAGCACTACGTCACCAACTGTTAGGCAGGGGACCTGAGCTCGGGGAGGGGAGGCTGGGAGAGGACATGGCCCCAACTGCTAGAGAGGGGGACACTGACCCTCACCCCACAGGCCCAATGGCTACCCTTTACCAGAGTCCCCGAGGCAGATGCGAGGGGACTCAAGGGCAGGGACAGGCCAGACACATCCAATTGGGGTAATAAGTGCGGGACAAGCTGCACCCCGGGAAGAAGCTGAACCTGGCTCCCCACACCGAGGCTCACCGTGGCCACGATCCTCTTGACGGCGGCCGCGGACATCTCCTCGCCCTTGGGCTGCTCCACCAGCGTCATGCCCAGGTACTTGAGGTTGAAGAGCATCCCCTCGAGCAGTGTCTCCCGGGTGTCTGTCCAGTTCTCAGGCAGCTCTGGCAGGAGGACAGGCGCTCAGACCTGCTGGGCAGGCACCACGGCAACAGCCCTCCCAGCCCCTTTCCCACAGACCCAGCAAGGGGCTGTGGGGTCCTGCCATCGACCATTATTTTTTTAATATATTTTTATTGATTTCAGAGAGGGAGGGAGAGGGAGAGACAGAAACATCAATGATGAGAATCACTGATGAGCTGCCCCTGCACACCCCAAATGCAACCCAGGCATGTGCCCTGACAGGGAATCGAATGGTGACCTCCTGGTTCATAGGCCGACGCTCAACCACTGAGTCACTCCAGCCGAACCATTATTTTTATAGTTAATAAAGGGCAAAATTAACATTTTCCAGTATGTACCAAGCACTGTGGTAGCAAGCTTTACATAAAATATTCTCATTAATCCTCACGAGAACCTAAAAGGTAGATCACTTTATCATACCCATTTACAAAGACACTGAGGCCCAGGGAGGCAAAATCACATAATTGAGTCCAAAGAGCCAGCAAGTGTAAGGGCCAAGATTCGAACCCATAATTTCAAGCCCAAAGCCCAAACTCAACTTCAATGCTAACACTTGCTTGCTGAGGGCAAACCATACCATTTTCTCAATGAATCTTTAATGCAACCCTGGAAGGTGGATATTATCCCCACTTCAGACACGAGGAAACTGAGGTTCAGAGAGCCAGTCATCGGACAAAGGCCCCATACACAGAGTTAAAGGGATGGAGTTCGAGTTCAAATCTGGGTGGTTTCCACAGCGCCAGCCTGCTCTGCTTTCTTCCATCTGCACGGCCATGGAGACCAGGAGGAAGGGGACCAGGAAAGACACAGCAGGCCAAGGAGAGTAAGGTGAGGGTGAGAGTAAGGGTTTGGGAAAGGGGGAGGTAACTGCTCAAATGACATCATGTGAAGGCCGCCTGAATCCGGCAGGCGGGGGTGAACCCCAGCTCTGTTTCCCACCACCTGCATGGTCTTGGAGAATTCTTCTCCTGAGATGAGTAATGCCCGGGCTGCAGCACTGACCCAGAGCAGGCACAAGGGAAGGGTCCTTTGAAAACCTGGACCCTCATGGTCGGAAAGGTTGGAAACAAGGGATGAGCCTAGCTCCCTGGGCAGGAAAAGGCCAGGAAGTAGAGTTGGAAAGAGGCCCCCACCTCGCCCCACCCACCCGAGAGAGGACTCCGCGCAGGCCCAGGGTCGGACCAGTTAACCATCCCCAGGGTTCCTCTGCAGGAGCTGAGGCCCAGAGGCACCAGATCACTTAGCTGGGGAGCAGGGAGGCCAGAAGAAGGCAGGCCTCCAGGGATCCTTCCAAGCCCATCACCAGGACAACGAACATCCATGCTCCTGCCAGTTGGGGCCCGCTGTCCATCCCTCATCACCCTCTGTCAGATGCTGTAACGTAGGAGGTAGGTATTATGGTTGTACCCCTTTTATAGATGAGGAAACTACTCTTCAGCCTCACACACAATCTTGGACAGAGCAGGGTTCAGACAGGAATCCGTTTCCAGGGTGCACCACAGAGATGGCCAAGGCCCGCTTCCTTAGACCATTTCCAGAAATCCATCCAAGCCGGGAGGGCAAAGTACGCACTGCCATGCCTGCCTCCGGTGTCCGTGGCAGACACTGCGAATCAACTGTAGCGCTCGGTTCCCTCTGATTTACAGGCTTTGGACTGTCCCTCAGCACAAGGCCCCAGGGAGGCAAAACCAACTGACCAGGGATGGTCTTGTTCATCCCATTATCCATCACGGCCCTATGGCAAACAACCCCCCCCCCCCCACCACCACCATTTCCATGTCTCCCACTCTCCCATTTCCTCCAGCTCAGCCCTTTCCTGGTCCGTGTCCAAAGCCACTTCCGCTCCCTCCATTCCAAAGGGCCAAAGCTTGCCAAGGTCACAGACAACCTCTTTGCTGTCAAAACATTCCCCAGCCCTCCTTGACCTCTGAAATGCTTGACATTTTTCTGCATTCCTCCTTCCCTGGCCTGACCCTTCCCCTGGCCCATGGCCTCCTGGAAGAGGGCCCTAGTAGACAGGTTGCCACTCGTCAGCCTCCGAGACCTTCTGCCCAAACCTCTCCCTTGACAGGTGATGAAACTGAAGCCCAGAGAAGAATGGGACTGGTGCCAAGTCATACAAGTAGAGGGACCCCCAGCTCCCAATCCACTACAGGCAATTCCTACAGTGACTGTTGGGGAGCTAAGGCTCCCGTCTTCTCTCCCACAGTCTCTCTCTCCACCCCCCGACCCCCCCCCACACACCCCCCCACACACCCCCAGACCCACACCCACGTTTTAACCATTCAGAGCTTCTTCCTCGTGGTGTGACACTTACGTTCCCACTCCTGTGCCTCTGCCCAAGTGGTCCCCTCTCCATTAATGCCCCTCCCCTCCCTTGCTCGAAACCCCTCACATCCAGCCTCCTCCAGGAAGCCTTCTTTGAGGCAGTATTGCCTAGTGGTTAAGAGCAAGGGCCTTAATCCTAGAATCCCAGTTCTGACACTGAGTAGACTTGAGCAAATTACCTTCCTTGAGCCTCAGTTTTCTTATCTCTAAAGTGAAAGGGCCGAAACCAGTTTGGCTCAGTGGGTAGAGCGTCGGTCTGCGGACTCAAGGGTCCCAGGTTTGATGCCGGTCAAGGGCATGTACCTTGGTTGCGGGCACATCCCCCAGTAGGGGGTGTGCAGGAGGCAGCTGATCGATGTTTCTCTCTCATCGATGTTTCTAACTCTCTATCCCTCTCCCTTCCTCTCTATAAAAAAATCAATAAAATATATTTAAAGTGAAAGAAACAACAGTCCCAGCTTTCAGGGCTGTTTTGACCGAGGCCTCCTCCCTCCTGTCACTGGATTGCTCCTGCCTCTCTTGAGTGTGGACTTCCTTTTCTCCCTCCCACGGTCACGCAGCTGCCTACCATGTGTCTTCCTGTTGAAGGACTTCCATCCTTGCCTGCCTCCCCCAGAAACTGGTATGGAGAAGGTGCATTCCTGCCCAGCGCTGCTGTTCTGCCTGTCCTACTTCTCCCTCGCCCACCTCCCACTCCCCCACCCTCCCAGGACAGCAGAGACCCTCCTTCCCACCCTCCAGTTCTGGGTACGACTCATTCCTTCGATGAGTGTACATTCTCTCATGCCCCACGCCCTCTTCAAGGAACCAGCCCGCAGGAGCTCTCCATCTACACAGAGGGGAGATTCACTGCCACGCTCACCCTGCTCACCATCCAGCCGCCTCACATGGGCGGGAGGAGCCTGGACTTCAAGAAGAGCTCCCAGAGGGCCCCAGACAAAACACAGGCCTGAGTCCACAGCCTTGTTCCGGTCGGGTTATTTTTGGCCCTGTGGTGGGTAATGACTAGGCTTTTTAACTTTGCCATTTTACAGATGACCTGCTCTCAGAGTGAGATGGGGACAGACCATATGCCCAGTCTACCTCGAGGCTGCAAACATGTGCTCTCTCCTCATTAAGGCCCCTGACCAGGGGGCAGAGCTGGGTAGGGTGCCCCTGTGCCCCTCCTGCTGAGCCAGGTGGCCTGACCTGGCTGGTCTGAGAAATATCAGAGGTGCAGCCAAACCCATGGCCTGGGGGAACCTCTGGCTGGAGGGGAGATGGCCTCAGAACCCTCAGGGTGACATCTCAGAAGGAGACTCGCGCTCTGCTGTGACCTGGAGTGCGGCTGCTTCTCGAGGCCATGGTCTCCTTAAAATGGGTTCAGTGCCTCAGGAGCACCATCAGAAAAAGTTCAGGATGTGGAGAGCGCTGGGCAAATTTCGGAAACTGTCCGTTTCAGTTGGTTAGAGTGTCACTCTGATACACCAAGGTTGTGGGTCCGATATCCGGTCAGGACACATAGAAGAATCAACCAGGGAATGCGTAAACAAGTGGAACAACAAATCGATGCTTTTCTCTCTCTCTCTCTCATCAGTGAATTTTTTTTAAGTTGTTATAATTTCAAGAGAAAATTTAAAAATGGTAACAGCAGCAGCAGCTATCATTTCCTAAGTACCTATTTACACTACTCGAGAAAAAGATACTGTCAAGGTTAAAACATGGGGTCTGCATATGGGCTGTGGGGTTCCCAGTCCCTCCACTCCCTGATCCTCAGATTCCTCACGTGATGGGATAATAACACTATCCACCGCATGGGGCTGTTGTGAGGATGAAAGGAGTTCACCCATGAGGTGGGCTTAGAACCATGCCTGGTACATACCAAGGGCCACTGAAGTGTGAGCTACTGTCATTTCCCAGGGTCAAGTGCAAAGAGCTTTAATGCATACAGTCATTTGTAGTATTTTATTAGGAGAGTCAAGGAGATACTAGGATTCCCGTTTCACAGGGAAAGCAGCTCAGGGGAGTCTGGCCATGGTTCATATCTGACAGTGCTGGGTCTTGAATCCCACAGCCGGGCTCTTCACCCACACCTGCAGCCCACCGCACCCTTTGCTATGCAAGGCAGGAGTCAGACTCAGGCTCACCCAGGAGGGGTGGGCATGCTGCCTTGCAGGACTGCCTGAAGGGACTGTCTGGTTCCCCCTCAGTGGGCGGTAGATGACCTGATCCATTCAAGCCACATACCCCTCTGGCGCCAGACCTGTGAGAAGCAGAATCCCAGCCTCCAGTTAAATGCTCCTTGTGCTTGCCGTTCCCTCTGGCTGGAATGCTGTTCCCAGACTCCTCTCTCCCTGTATTCATACATGTATTACAGTCACCTTCTCTGAGGGGCCTTCCCTGACTTCCTGCACTGACACTATCAGTGCCCTACCTTTATCGCCTTGGTAAAGGGTGCCATTTTCCACACACGCCACCTGACACACCACTCTCTGCCTGTGGCCCTCTTTGGCTGCTGGAGATGCAGACTGGTGCATTGGGGTGTTAGAGCTCCCATCCCCAGGAGCCCTGCACCCACCAGACAGCACAGCCCCTCAAACAGTAAAGGCAGAACACATTCTACCAGTACACCCCCTCCCAGAGCTCCCCACAGGATGGCGCTCCAGTCGCCCACCATGGTAAGGGGATTAGATCATTCAGTGTCCACTTTCTGAACTCCCTTCCCTTCTCCTAACAATAGTTCCTGGGACCTCTTCCCAAATAAATGGCTTGTACTTACAGCTTTTTTTAAATGTATTGATTTGAGAGAGAGGAAAGGAGAAAGAGCGAGAAAAAGTAACATCAATTTGTAGTTTTACTTACTTATGCATTCCTTGGTTGATTCTTGTATGTGCCCTGACCAGGGATCGAACCTGCAATCTTGGCTTATCAAAATGATGCTTAACCAACCGAGCTACCTGGCCAGGGCTTATACTCAAATCTTTGTCTCAGCATCTGCTTCTAGAAGAATCCAAATGAAAACACCACCCTATGTAAGGAAGCTGTCCCCATCATTTCTTCACCCCAACTTTCTCTTTCTTCATAGCATCACCAATACCCACAACATATTACTCATTTGCACCCTGGTCAACCTGCCTCCTCCACCAGCTGGTAAACACTATCTGAAGGGAGACCAACTCGTTCACCAGACTCCCCAACGCCTCTATCAGTGACTGACACATAGTGCTCAGTAAGTTTTATGGTCTGAGTGTTTATTTATATCTTTTATTGTAAATACTAGAGGCCTGGTGCACAAAATTTTGTGCACTTGGGGGGGGGGGGTCCCTCAGCCTGGCCTGTGCCCTCTCGCAGTCTGGGACCCCTCAGGGGATTGTCCACCTGCTCGCTTAGGCCCACTCCCTGGGGGATCAGGCCTAAGCTGGCAGTCAGACATCCCTCTGGCAGCCCGGGAGCCCTTGGGGGATGCCCACTTGCCAGCAGGGAGCAGGCCTAAGCTGCAGTCGAACATCCTTAGTGCTGCTGAGGAGGTGAGAGAGGCTCCCACCACCACTGCTGTGCTGGCAGCCGTCAGCCTGGCTTGTGGCTGAGCAGAGCTCCCCCTATGGGAGCGCACTGACCACCAGGGGGCAGCTCCTGTATTGAGCGTCTGTTCCCTAGTGGTCAGTGTGTGTTATAGTAACCAGCCATTCCCAGTTGTTCTGCTAGGGTCAATTTGCATATTACCCTTGTATTACATAGGATTAAAAAATAAGTACGACTAGACCCTCTGCCCCCTGCCTTCCACCATGAACTAGCTCTACTGAGCCTGTGCCTCCTATTCCTTAGCTGTTCTCACTGAGCTCTCTGATAGGCTGGCACAACCCACGAAGGAGCCCAAGGTCAGAGGGACCCTCCTGGAAGAAAGGGGACTGAGGGACCAGGGTGCGTCACCCTTCTGACAGCTGGAAGAAAGGAAAATCCCTGGCCAGGGACCGAAATAAAAATGTTATGGTTCCTGAAGAGATGGGGGGGAAAGCCACATGTGGGAGAGGGACAGTCTCCCCTTCGAAGTTAGGACTAACTGAGAGACGGGGGGCCGTGAGGTTCAGTGCAAAGAAGCTTGGGGTCCTGGCTTTGCAGTGTGATCGCAAGCAATCTTCCTCCTTTCTCTGAGCTTCAGTTTCTCCACAAATAAAGCAATGATCATGCTAATCCCAGCTGAGGACCTTGAGGGGTGAGGAGGTCACAGCTGATAGGTGTCAAGTGTACCCCTAATTCCACTGGTTTCAGTTTGGCCTCAAAACCACCCAGCCCTCAAGGTCTGAGACCAAGGTCTGGCTGGAACACTACCCCAAGCCAGGCTGTCCCCACATCCCACCCCAGACACACCCCACAGCTTCCCTCTCTATCTTGTGGCCACCATTGTCCTCAGGGCTGCAGCCCAACCTGGGATGGGCCTGCTCCTGCTCCTCCCAGGGCCAGAGTCCATGAGGCACAGTGTTGACATCTGGGCTGGGGATCTGGAGCACTGCCTCTCGGAAGCTGTGTCAGAGTCAGTGACTCCACTTCCCCGAGCCCCGGTTCCTTTATCTCTAAAATGAGTCTGATGAGAATCCTTGCTGTCACCTCACAGGAGCAAATGAAATAAACAAAAATACTGTGTAAAACATTAATGACAAAGCAGCCCGGCCGGTGTGGCTCAGTGGTTGGGTGTCAACCTATGAACCAGGAGGTCCTGGGTTCAATTCCCAGTCAGAGCACATGCGTGGGTTGCAGGCTCGATCCCCAGTAGGGGGCATGCAGGAGGCAGCCAATCAATGATTCTCTCTCATCATTGAGGTTTCTATCTCTCTCTCCCTTCCTCTCTGAAATAAAAACATATATTTTTAAAAATGACAAAAGCAGTAGTTACTATTTATCGAACTCTTTCTCTATGCCGGCAAAACACCATTTCATTTACTCTCTCCCCCCAAAAAATATGATGTAGATACTACTACTGTTATTTACAATTTACATGAGGAAATTGAGACTTTATAATGAGGGACAGGTAGGGATCCTTACAACAGCTCCATGGGGTGGATAGTCTGGGGTCCACAAAGCCCCAGAACAGCACTCTGGGCATACTGGGGTCAATAGGAGAGAGGGGCTCTCCTCTCCTTTCTTCTGCAAGTATAGACAGGCTCTGAGACTCCCCTACCCCAAAACTTGCTCCATCACAGTAACAGTCATGTGGAATGTACACATAACAGGTGAGTGAAGGCGAGTGGGGGAGAAAAAAACCACCAATTAGGTGCCAGAAAGAAGCATGATTATCAGTAACTTTCTCAACACCCCTGCCAGGTTAGAATTTTTATGCCCATTTTACAGACAAAGAAACTGAGGATCATAAAGGACAAGTGGCTTGTCCAAGATCAGAGCAGGCAGGAGAAACTCTTTTCTACCAACCAAGATTTCCAGTTCTCCAGATTCAGAGGGGTTGCTATGTTTCCTTCCCTTGCCCAGCTCTCCCAGCTCTCTCCCCCTCCCTCCCTCCCTCCCTTCCTCTCTCCCTCCTTCCCTTATCCCAAGAGAAAATAGCAGGGTTTCCCCACTAGGACAGTTCATTATTCTCAGAAGTCCTGGTCAAATCCCACAAATATTTAAAGGGGCTCTGTTGGGAGTCATAAGTGTGGGAGATGGCGCATGCCTGGCCCTAGGGTCTCTGCCCCCACCCCCACCCACCAGCCCAGGTTCCCAATGCCAGTCTCTGTTTAGGAGACCACAGCAGGCACAGCAGAGGAGGAGCAAGGCGGCCTCTCTAGGCCCAGACACGCTGGCACTCGGGGCTGCGGGAACTTCGACTGCCCTGGCTGAGCCCGGAACGCAAAGGGAAGGGGGGCGAGGGTAACTGTACTGTCAACGGTTTCCTCCCGCGGGAGAGGCCAGGGGGCTGGCAGTGTGTGGGAGTCCTGGCTTTGGCTCCATCCACCAGGAAGGCAAGCCACCCGGTTTGTCCTCGCGAAGAAGCAGGGACTTAGGTTGGGTTTCTCAGGCCTCAGGGGAAGGTGCCAGGTGACGGTTCCCTAGAGTAACTCGAGACGGGGAGAGGAGAGGCCGGATGAGGCCCCTCCCAGACGCCCTGGGGAGAGGGGGCGGCGAGTCTGTGAGTCGCCAGGGTGCTCGGGGACCCTGGAAGCCCGAGGGGGAAGGTGCGAGCGAAAACAGGTTTCAAAAGTAGCCAGGGCGCAGCCTCAACGCCTGGACTCGGCTAGAGGGGACGCAGGGGTCTTAAATGGCCGGGTGGGTGGTACCTCCTGAGACCCAACTTCAAAGAGGTGCCTGCGAAGCCAGGCTCGGACCCGGGGCGGTTGCTGGGCGCCTGGGAGTCAGAAGACGACCTCCTGGGTTGGACAGCTGGAGGGGGCGAGCTGGGCTCCCGCCGGCCGCTAACGCCGCGCCCGGGGCGCACGGGCCAGGGGGTGCGGGCGTGTCCCCCGCCGCGGCGCCCACTCTCCCCCCGCCCGTCACCCCCGGACCCCGAGGCTGCGCTCCCGCCTCCCCGGGCTGCCCAGGGCGGCGGGTGGAGAGCTGGCGGGGGTCGCGCAGGTCTCTGCTCCGGACCTGCAACCTGCCCCACTGCCGCTCCGGCCTCTTTCCCCAACTTCGGTGCCCCCTGCCCGGCGGCACCGAGCGGGCTCCGGAGGAGAGGCAAACCAGAGCCCAGCGGGTCCCTCACCCGCAGGACGCGGGTCAGGCCCCGCCTCTCGCACTGGGCGCCCGCGAGAGGCCGCTCCGCGGGCCTGACCCCCGCCCGCCCCGGCGGACGCGCACACACTCACTCCGGTGTCGGCCGCCGCCCCCCCAGCTCTGCTTGGCGAGGCTGGGGCTTCGGATGAGCGCCCTCCCGGCGGACTTGAGCGCGTCCATGGCCGCTCCGGCCGCCGCCGCCACCAAAACTCCGCCAGGGAAAACTTTCCGCCGGGGTCGGGCGGCGCGTGGGCTCCGCGCTCCTCCCCTCCCAGCGCCAGTCGGCACCTACGTCCGACGGGGCGGGGCGAGGGCCGGGCAGGACCCGCCCACCGTCCCGCCCACGGCCCCGCCCACGGCCCCGCCCACGGCAGCCAGGCCCCGCCCCGCCCCGCCCCGCTTGGCCCTTGCCCTCGGTCCCCCGTAGGCTGTCCAGACAAAGGGCGCCTTTAAGGTAGGGAGCCCAAGAAGGCCTCCTCTTTTCCTTCCTCTCTCCAGTCCCCTTATTACTCACCCCGAAGGCGTCTGAGGTTCGCGAGCCGCCTTCCCCGCCGCGGGAGGCGGGAGCCTAGGATTTCTAGACGGTGCAGCATTTGGGTACTTGGAGACCGTTTTTAGAAATGGGGAGACTGAGGGCTGGAGAGAAGGGTCATACTCAAGAGGAGGGAGATGCCTAGGACAGTGGGAGCCTGAGAATGAGAGGTGGAGGGTGGTCGAACTTTGCTGGGAACGGGGCAGGAATATAAAAGTTTGCCTTAGCAAGACCAGTTGCACTTTACCAGCTCAGTAGCACCCAGGCTGCTCCCTGGTGTCACCTGGGCACGCTGGGTGGCCCCATGCCACCCCCACTCCCCAAGTAGCCTCCAGATGGTATGACCTGGGTGTTATGCTCTGAGGTTTAGGGGAAGAAGCCTTAGCTCTGGCTCTGACTTGCTGGGTGACCTCAGGCAAGTCCTTTCCCTCTCTGGGTCTTAATCTTTATCTGTAAAGTCCAGTGACCCTTCATATCTGCCAGGGCCAGGTGCTGCATGACCTACACCAGTGATGGCGAACCTCTGACACGCGTGTCAGAGGTGACACGCGAACTCATTTTTTGGGGGTTGATTTTTCTTTGTTAAATGGCATTTAAATATATAAAATAAATATCAAAAATATGTCTTTGTTTTACTATGGTTGCAAAGATCAAAAGATTTCTATATGTGACATGGCACCAGAGTTAAGTTAGGGTTTTTCAAAATGCTGACACGCCGAGCTCAAAAGGTTCGCCATCACTGACCTACACCCTGCCCTGCCCTGCCTGCTAGGAGGCACTTGGAGGGGAGTCTGGCTACTAGAATTCCTCAAGCACAGATGTTCTAACTCCAGGATTTAGAATTCTCTCTAGGGTCCTGTGCCACCCCATCAGGCTTTGCCAAAGGGAGTCCAAAGCAGAGCACATATATTCTGGCTGCTTCTAGATGGGGGTGCCTCGGCAAGGCAAACCAACCTCTGGGATTGCGCCGGCCCGAAGGCAGGAGTCCTGTTTCTGTGTCTGGGGAAAGACTGGGCTGTGCTATGTCCAGCTGGATAGGAGGCCTTGCGGACATTTCCTCTCTCCATTTATAAATTAAGTGCTTTTTCGGTCATTCCAACCACACGGCAGCCAGCAATAGACCCGTTTTACAGGGGAGAGCCCAAGGCCCAGGAGAGAAGCACTCACTGGTTTGGACCCAAATGTTCCTCCTTTTGGTGGTTGTGAGCTCACTGTTCTGAGCCTCGTCTGTAAAAGGGGAAACAATGCCATTCCCCAGGGCTGTCTGTAAGGCTTAAATAACATGAGTTGGAAAGGCTGCGTCCTGTCTTTGAGAACTCACCTATAAAGTTGCCTCCTCTAGCAAGCCTTCCCTGACTGTCACCCCTTGGTTGGGCCTCTCCTAGGGGACCCCACAGGCCTGAGCTTTGGGCTTGGCAAGTGTTGCTGCTGTCTGTTTCTACGCTTCTCAGGACTAGACTTTGTGCCCTTCAAGGACAGTTCAGTGTTTCTGATTCATTTCTGAATCCCAAATGCCTAGCAAGAGGCCCAAATGGAGTCGGAATAAAGTCCATGTTCCTCTCCTCTCTTCTTCTCTCCCTCTCTCCTCAGCTTTTCACGACACCAGGCTGTCTTCTCCCACAAAGGACTGTGGCTACGGAGCTAAGCCCCTCCCCATCTCCCTTACCCCAAGTCAGCTGGGTCCTGGGACAGTAGAGAGGACATTCCGGAGCCTGTTGGAAAAGCCATCACTCGGGGCTGGCTGGTGAAGGGCAGCTGGTGGTGTCCGGCTGGCAGGGGGCACCATATGGGCCCAGCGAGGCAGGCCGGCCTGGGAACGCTGTGCCTGCAGTGAAGGCTGTTTTTAGGGCCATCACAGCCTCCCGGAGGTGACTTGCTGGGAGCTGTCAGCCATGCATCCCCCGCAGACGGGCAGCCTGCTTGTGCCCCTTCTGCCAGTTCCAGAAACAGAAGCAGTAACAGAAGGTCAGAGCTGCAAGGGGCCTCATCTGAGGTCACCATGTCCAAACTTTCATGTCACAGGTGAGATGTGGCCCAGAGAAGGGCAGGGGCTTGCTGAAGGTCACACCGCAAGCCAGGACAGGAAACCAAGCCTCTGGCCTCCCAGCTCAAATGTGTCTAAACAAACAGAGAAGGAGCAAAGTAATCTTGAAAATATACCAGTATTCAGGAAGGAATTTTAAGATGATATTTTTTTCTTTCTTCTCTTTTTTTATCTGACCTTTGTGAAGTTTTGTACAATGATCATCTATCCTTTAGTAATGGGGGGGGGGGGGGAGAAACAATTAAAGGGAAAGGGAAGCTAACTATGGGCATAACTGGCTTTTGTCCTTAAGAAAATGGTGTCAATTGTAATCTTATTGCTTTTCTCCCCCCACTGGGCCCTTAAGGGACCCTAATGAGATAGAAGGTGCCAGGAAGCTAGGAGGCTCTCAGCTTCTCTCCAGCTATCACTTGAACTTGCAGTGGGAACCAAGACAGAGCCACGGCTAGGATCAGGACCTCTGCTTTCTGACTCAAGTGATCTGTCCTCCCTACTTCCCTGTGAGCCAACCAGTCCCTTCATCTGGCTAGGCCTCAGTTTTTCCATCTGTAAAATGGGAGATTTTACAGCAGTATGTATTCTTGCTCCCACTAGCAAAGCACAGTGGTTAAACACATGGATACTGGAGCCTTGGATCCCATCTCCTCCACTTCTCTACTTGATGACTTTAGGCAAGTTACTTAAATCTATAAGCCTTAGTTTCCTCACCTGTAAAATGGGGATAATAAATAAATAAGATGGGGATTATACCTCATAGGTGTTTGTAAGAATTAAAAGAGTAATGTTTGAGACATCTTTTGAATTATGCCTGGCATATAGTAAGTGTTATATATGTTGCATATTTTAATAAAACAAAAATCTCTTGCCATGACTGGTTTGGCTCAGTGGATAGAGAGTCAGCCTGAGGACTGAAGGGTCCCGGGTTTGATTCCGGTCGGGGACACATGCCCAGGTTGCGGGCTCAGTCCCCAATGGGGGGCATGCAGGAGGCAGCCAACCAATGATTTTCTCTCATCATTGATGTTTCTATCTCTCTCTCCCTCTCCCTTCCTCTCTGAAATCAATAAAATATATTTTTTTAAATAATAATAAAATCCCTTTTCTAGGTGACTCCACAGGCCTGAGCCTTTGGCATGGCAAGTGTTGGATAAACAGTGAAGATGGAGTGGCTATTATCATAATTGTTGGTTGGCCCCCAGGGAAGGGAGTTCTCTTGGGATTGGAACCAGCCTGGCCCAGCCTGAGCTGAAGGTAATCCAGCCTCACCCCTGAGGGCCCCACCCTCACTCCCTGCTGGAGGGGTAGGGCCACCTCCTCCCCACTTGGACCCAGGTCTATGACAGCCTTCTTCCAAGGAATCAGAGGTAACCTGGGTTACTGGTGAGTCAGGAGCCCAAGGGGTTTCCTGCTTAGACTTGGCTCTGCCCTTTCACCCAACCTCCAGGGCCTCTTCTGCCTGCTGTGTTCCACTGACCCAGCAGCCCCAACCAGCTGCCTCTGAACCCTTCCCCCCTCAGACTCTTCCCATGCTGTTTCCCCTTCCAGAAACATCCAGCCAGATTGCCTTCTCAACTCTGCCAGCCTCCCTACCTTTGCCCAGAACATCTAGTTGGCCCAATACCAATACCCCCAGTCACAGCTACCCACACACCTCACTTCCCTCCTACACACACACACACACACACACACACACACACAACTTTAGCTAAATGAGCCTCAGTTTCCTTATTTGTACAATGGGGGTTAGCCTGCCTTAAAGGGCTGCAGAGGCTTCTGTGGGGTAATATGTGGAAATAAATAAATAAGTGCCTGGCATGTGGCAAGAGCTCAGCTGACACACCACGTGGTAACTCTGGTTATCATTCTTTTTTTTTACCGTTTTTGGTGAACCTGTTTGCTTCTGGCAGCAGCTGAGACCATCATTCACCCCAGTGTTCCCTGGAGCAGCTGGCCAGTGCCTGGCCCAGAGGACTTGAGCCAGTTCTGTCCTGTGGCTCTCAGAGTGTGCCCAGCAGTCAGATGACTTCTGCAAGTGGGGAAGCAGCAGCACCTAAAGGGCTGGGGGAGGTGTTCCTGGGGGGCCCTACCTGCCCAGACTGCCATCCTGGGCAGGCCCAGCGGCTGTCTCCTCTTCTGCCTGGGCAACCACAGGGAGGTCTCCGGCCATGGAGCTGCTGAGCTCATTAAGAATAACAAAGGAACTGATGAGTCCCCTGCCTCTCTTTCCCTTGCTCTCATTGGCGCTCTCTGGCCCGGAGGTCACCACACAGACACAGAGGCCAGCAAAATGGGGAAACAGCACAGACTGGCATCAGGGAGGCCTGGAAGTGGCTGCCTCTGCCACCCTCTTGCAGCGGAACTCGGGGCAAGGAAGCTTCCCTCTTACATTGGCTCCATGCCCCTGTCTTCAGGGCTCTTGACCTTGTGTTAAGAGGAGGACAGGGCTACAGGGCTCTGCTGGGGGACTGGGCCGCACCTGCCAGATGGGTTGAGTGCGACAAGGCAGGCAGCCACAGCTTTGCATCCCAGCCCCGCCACCACCAGCTGTGTGATCTGGGGCCGGCCACTTCCCTTCTCTGAGCAACAGATTCCTCATGTACAAGACAGGATTTGTCTGAGAGCACGTAGCTCTTACCGTGAGGGCCTGCATTTGTCCTCACTCTCTGCCTGCCACAGAGATCCCTGGACAAGCCCATCTCTATCAGCCTGAATATAGAACTTAAGGGTTGAGAACTTGCAGAGCAACTTGACAGAGTAATTTTATGTCTTGACTCATAATCAAAAGACGTTGATGTTTGAGCGAAGACTTGAAGGAGAGGGGATGAACTCAGCTAAGTGCTGCTCTCTACTCATAGGCTTATGTTTTTGGAATTTTTCTTGTAAGTCATTTTCCTTGTATTTTACAAAAGTTCTTGATTTTTTCCCCATGAATTTTCATGGTGTAAATACATCTATCATGTCCAATTTCAAGTTACCAAAAGTTTACGAACCAGCTTGCAAAGTTCTTGAATATTTTAACAATCTGTTCTTGCGAACCACCCAGCTCCAGCAACCCCCCAAGGCCCCTCAGGGTGTGACTGCTCTTAGCAGAAGAGCAGCCAGAGCAGGCGTGGGGCCCCAGTCGAGAGCAGGTTTCCTCCCAGGCCCTCTACCCAGCCAGCACATGGAGGGCCACCCAGGGCAGGGCCATAAGGTCAGCCATGACCCACACAGAAGCTCACTCATCCCACCAACCCTCCGGCCCCTTTGTTCTCTGGGATAAAAGCCTGTGAAATCATTCATCTATCTCTTCCTTAGAAGGAAGAAGAGAAGTTGGGCCAATGGGCCCAGCTGATCCATCCATCTGGGAGCTTAGGCAAGGGGAGCGGGGCTACCCATGCAGTCAATCGGGGCCAATTCGCAATACTCCTGTCCTCTCAGCAGTTGCAGCCGAGTGAAATAATCAGTGTCCCTCGGTCATAGTAGGGAGCAAAGGAAGTTTGTGTACAACCTCCTCTCACCTGCCTTCCTCCTCTCCTTCAGGCATGCCCAGCCTCCAAATCTCTGCCTAGGCCAGTGACGGCGAACCTTTTGAGCTCGGCGTGTCAGCATTTTGAAAAACCCTAACTTAACTCTGGTGCCGTGTCACATATAGAAATTTTTTGATATTTGCAACCATAGTAAAACAAAGACACATTTTTGATATTTATTTTATATATTTAAATGCCATTTAACAAGGAAAAATCAACCAAAAAAATGAATGTGTCATAGGTTCGCCATCACTGGCCTATGCAGTTCCCTCTGCTTGAATACTCTCTCCTTCTCTCCCAGTTCTCTACCCTGCAAAATCCTCCCCCCTCCAACACCCAGCTGATACACTGCACTCTACAAGAAGTCGTTGCTATAGGTGGCAGGCCAGCGGAAGCCACCCCAGACCCCCCTGAGGGGATGTGAATGCTTGTCTCCCTTGGGGCCCCCTTTCCAGCTGCCACCCATGCCTTGCTCTCTGCCCCTACAGCTGCGGTTCCTTTGGTATGCGTCCTAAAAATTCAAATTCCTAGGCAGCACTCTCAGAGCTTCTGGATCCACAGGTGGGCTCAGAAATCTGTGCCCCAGGAGATGTAGATATAGAGGACCTGAGAACCTGACCTTGAGGAACCCTGTCCCAAGTCACTGAATACGTAACCCATTCATGCCGAGGCCTCGTCACCCCTCCCCAGGACCGGGTGCTTGATGTGCCTCCACGGGACCGAATCCAGTGTCTGTTCCTGAAGCCGCCCTGTCTGGAGGGCCCACCCCCTGGCTCAGCTAAGTGCTGCTCTCTACTCATCTCGTGGGGCCTGAGGAGAGCATGGATGGGTGCAAGGTGTCTCCCTTCTCCAAACACTGCTGCTCAGGCTTCGGGCTCCTTCCCTGTACAGTCAGCAGAGACCAAACCTACCTGGTAGGATTATTTGGTGATTAAATAAGCCCACGCCCCAAGGGCCATTAGCAACTCAAATGCAGTAGAAGCAACCTTCATCTGATTCAGCCACATGGCCTCCTTGCGTCCCTGGGACACACTAGGCACGTGCCCAACTCGCAGCCTTTGCACTTGCTGTTCCCGCTGCCTGGAACACGCCTCCCTCTGAAACCTGAGTGGTTCATCCCCTCTCCTTCTTCAAGTCTTCGCTCAGACATCAACGTCTTTTGATGAACAGTCTTTTCTGAACACTGACTTAGAACCTCTCCTCCTCCCAGGCCCAGCTCCTGGGAGCGCTGCCCGTGTACAGGGCCCTGTGCTCAGAAGGGCCCATGCTTGGCATCTGACGCTCCTCCATCGCCGTCCTGAAATTCTTAGTAATTTTATCCTTGACTGTGCATTTTGTAAGTGAGTCAGATGGGACAAGGGAGCATGTGCCGGGCACTTGGCCTCAGCTCAGATGTGTCCCGGCTCCTGCCACCTGTTCCTCGGCCCATTAGTACCCCAGGCCCCACCCACTGTGGCTGTCTTTGGTGCCTGGCGGGACCCTGATCACAGGCACAGGACAGGGGAAGGGAGGTCATCCTGAAATGACAGTTTAAAAACGTTTGGGGGTTGCCCCTCTGCCAGGGCTGCCGGGAGTGGGTGTGTCCAGCGGTGGGGTGGGGCCCCTGGGTGTCTATGAGTCTTTATCCTGAGGGTATCCCTGTGCCCAGGGGCGCTAGCTCCCTCGTTCTGGGGGGGGGGGGGTGCTCATCTTCCTGTTTGCCTCTTCTGGCAGCTTGGGCACCTGGGGGAAGAGCCATCAAATACAGATTACGTATTTTCTGTGATTCTACATACGAGTTAAATGCTCTGATATTTGCCTTTAAAACCGATATTGCATAATATAAAGATGAATGATAAAACTCATGTTAATCGTTTAAATTTTACATTTTTCTTTACTCAGAATGACATTAAAGAGCAAATAAAAATCACAGTGACAAGGAGAGAGGGAGGGAGGGAGGGAGAGAGAGAGAGAGAGAGAGAGAGAGAGAGAGATTACAGAAGGAAGTAGAAAGTTTCCTGTGTGCTTTTAATGACACATTTTCTCTGCTTTTTGAACAAGGGCCCAGGTTTCATTCATTCTGCACAGGGTTCTGCTGATTACGTTAGTGGGCCTTGTCCCCATCATCCTGGTCCTTTTCAGACCTCGTGCTTCAGTCCTCCTGCCTCCCGCCAGCCCCCAGCACTGTCAGGGCGAATGGCCCCCGCCCTGCAAGCTGCAAGGCGTTCCCCAGGTGCGGGGGCCACAGGCTCCTCTCCTTCCTGGAATCCCTTCGCTCATTTCCATCCATTGTCTTCCCCGGCAGCTTCTTGAGTTAATCTTTCCACCTCGGGAAGTTCCCTTGCTGGCTTCCCCATCTGCTTCCAGTTTCAAATCCTTTTTGGCACCAAATCCTCTCTGGGGGTTCTTTTGGCCCCTTCCGCCTCTAACGGCCAGAGTGGCCTTGGTCAATCCAGCCACTGTGCTCTAGGGAGGCCCTGGTGAAACGACGGGGGGCTGCTTTGTTCTCCTCCCGGGAAGGGCTGCAGGGGCCCAGGTCCTCTAGCAGACCACGCTGGGCGAGATGAAGGTGGCTTCTACTGCGTTTGAGTCGCTGTCGACACGGCACCCCTGATGACCTGTGACCTCAATCTTTCCCCTTCCCCTTTCGTTGCACAAGAAACTGTCATCTTTCACTGCAATGGCAACCGCCCCCGGCCGTTCAGTCCTTCCGCAATGTGGGCTGGCACAGAGCTCCTCACGTGGGAGTGGTCCCAGGCTCTGCTCCCCCTTTCTCCTAAAGGCGATTCTGGTGGCAACCACTCAGCCAGCATCTCTCCCTCCCCTGCTCGGAGACTTAGGGGGTACAGCTAATCTGCTAGGGAAAGAAACTCCAAAACACAGCAGCTTAAAGAACGCAGAGTGTATTTCTCTCTCACGTAACAGTCCTGGGGAGAATGTCCCAGGTGTGGAGGGCATCGCTGCTCCACGCAGTCACTCAGAAACCCAGGTTCCTTCCACCCCCTCAGGCAGCGATGGCGAACCTTTGAGCTCGGCGTGTCAGCATTTTGAAAAACCCTAACTTAACTCTGGTGCCGTGTCACATATAGAAATGTTTTGATCTTTGCAACCATAGTAAAACAAAGATTTATATTTTTGATATTTATTTTATATATTTAAATGCTATTTAACAAAGAAAAATCAACCCAAAAGAATGAGTTCGCGTGTCACCTCTGACACGCGTGTCATAGGTTCGCCATCACTGCCCTAAGGCTTGTCGTCTTTGCGGTTGTAACCGTGTCTGATTTCAGCCAGCCGGGAGGAAGAAGAGGGCACAGTGGCTTCAGACGGAGGCCTGGAAGAGGCTCCGTCCCTTGCATTCACATTCCCGTGGCTGGGACTCAGTCCTGCGGCCACGCCTGCCAAGGAGGCTGGGAAATGCCATCCAGCGGAGCCACCTCGTGCCCGTGAGGAAGAGGAGGACGGGGTCTTGGAGGACAACCAGCTGACTTGCAACACCTGCTTCTGCTCTAACAGGTGACTCTGGGTTTTGGACAAACTGGTTTGTAGGTTTTGTGTCACAGAGGGCCTGAAGCAGGAAAGCAGGAGAAGAAACAGGGACTCGGAGGGGAAAGGATTTTAAAGCGTATTCGAAAGACACAAGTCGTAGTTGGAATTCTTTTTAGCTTCTCTTGGTTAATGGCCTGTGTCTTATTTAATGCTCTGCCCGCGGGTGCGGAGCCCCAGCTCCCCGGGGTCCCAGGATGCGTGGGTTACACTTGCACAGCATACTCGCAAGGAACAGAAACAGGGATAGAGACAAAGCTAAGGCCGAGGCTACAGGACACGGTCTTTGCCCTCCAGGAATTCACAGTCCACGGGGCAGACAGATGCAGGATTAGAGGCAAGTCCAAGCTGCTGACCGACATTAAGGAGGGAATTGACTCTGCTTTGGCACGGCCTGCGACCGGCAGACAAGAAAGTCCATAAAAGGGACAACCCTCCTAGATTTACCTCAGCCGGTGGGAAATAGTCCTCTAACTATTTTTTTTTTAATTATTGCTTAAAATATTACAAAGAGTAGTACATTTGTCTTTTTTTTTTTAACTGCTCTATGGTGGGTAGTTACATCTTGGACCGATATCTTCACTGACAAGGTCAACCTTTACCTTAACTGAGCCTATCTGGCTTTTTGCATCTATAATAACATACCCTTTAAATGTCTGGGTAACTTGTAACTTCCCTTTTTCTGGACCCATTGGGGCACAACCTAATGTGTCTGGGCGCCAGGACACCAGGAATTCCTTCATTGTTATCATGTTCATTGTTCCTGCACCCACCTAAGTATGTGTCTATCATTTTACTTTTTATCCAATCCCAGGGGTCCCTCCCCCCCTGCTTTGCTTTCTCCCACCTCTAATCTATCACCAATGGATTTCATGTAACCCACCTACGTCCCTTTCCTTTGATTGAAATGTATAAATACAGATGTAACCCACCATTCTCTGGAGCATTATCTCAATCTACTGAGGTTCTGCTTCTAGGCAATTGTCAACAGTTTGGCTCAAATAAACTCACAAAAATTCTTTACAGGTAGGAATGTTTTTTACATTAACAACCTCCTGGTTCATAGGTTGACGCTCAACCACTGAGCCGCATTGGCTGGGCCATGAAGGTGTTTTAAAAGGAAGGTGCCTGAAAACCACCACAGACTCACGGAGGCAGCTTCTGTCAGCAGTGGGGAGCCAGCACTTGGGGGTGCTGGGAGAGGCTGAACCTGGAAGAGGAGGCGCAGGGCGGGAGGCCCTCGGTGCCAGGGAACCTCAGCCTTACCTGGAACTGTGGCCACGGGCGGGTGGGGGTGCGGGGGGGAAGGTCAGGTAACCGGACACCCTGTGATCCGAAGGGTTTACATTACGATTCATAACAGTAGCAAAATTACAGTTATGAAGTAGCAACGAAAATAATTTTACCGTTGGGGGTCACCACATGAGGAACTGTATTAAAGGGTCGCGGCACTAGGAAGGTTGAGAACCACTGGTTTATAGGAAAAGCGATGGGGAAGGGGTGGGAAGAGAGGAGGCCAATGGTTCCCAGGTCCTGAGCCACAGGCCACTCGATGGCCCCAGGCCAGGCTGCTGAGCTCACACCCAGGCTGCCTCCACCCAGGAGCCAGCCTTCAGGGTCACCACCACCTCCCCAGAGTTGCTCTGGAGACAGGAAGGAGCCTGACACGGAGATGTTTAGAGATAAGGACTCTGGGCCTCCAGGCCAGGGTCCTCTCAGCTGGAAGGAGAAAACCAGGGTTAAATCGCCCCCACCTCCCACCCCGAAACCTTGGACCGTGTTTCTCAAACTTCGCAGGCATTCGAAACCACTTTCACTTCTGCCTGTGCTGACAGCTATTTGGTGGTGTTGTTTTTTAAAACCAACTCATTGTTACTTATGTAATTTATTTTCCCAGGGAACTGTGTGAATGGGAAACTGTGGGGTTGCCATAAACAGCTAAGCAATCGCATGAGTACGATGCTAATCAAGCAGTTTCTTCAGTTTCGGGCTCTGGATCTGAGGGCCGGTTTCTCTTTTCAAAGGGAGGTTAGCGGAGGTCAGAAAGGTGTTCACGATGGGCAGCACCCACCGGAGATTCCCTTTCACATCCAAAATGCACCCGGTTCTCCCTGTCTGCGCCCCACCTCCCCCGCCCCATGGGCTGCTTCCAGGGGTGAAAACTGTCCTGGGGAGATCACTGCAAGAGCTGCCTTTGTCGTGGAGGCGTTGAGGCGGGAGGAACTGGGCCTTTGGCTCTGGGCCTGAGCTGACCCCCAGCCTCAGCCTGGGACTCCCTTTAACCCCAGCGGTAGAGGAGCTGGCCCACAGTACGTGCTCAATAGGGGCAGAGCCCTTGGAAGAGGCGATGGGTGTGACCCTCAGTGAGCCTTGTGGGTTTGGCTACAGCGATGGCTCCCAGAGGGGCTGGTTCATCTCAGGATGCAGCCTCATCCCTGACATGAGGGAACCCCGTTCTGTGGGCACAGAGGGAGAGGGAGGGGGCCATGATCCCAGAGAGAAGCCATTGGCGGGGGGAGGTGGTGAGGGGGTGGGCGCATGTGAAGGGAAGCAAGTGGGTTTGGTGCTGCAGTTTTGTGGTGACAACTGGGCCCCAAGAACAAAGCAGTGATAAACACAGGAAGTATCAAGCGGCCGGGACCTCCCCCCTGACTTCAGCCTTCCCCTGTCCCACCAGCCCTCTGTCCCCCCACATCCTCACACACCGGGCTCATCACCTGTCTGGCAGGAGGGGATCAGAGAAAACTCAAGAGCCTCCCCATTCTTTTTTTTTTAATCCTCACCACTGATTTTGGAGAGAGTGAAAGGGAGGGAGGGAGAGAGAAAGGGAGGGAGGGAGGGAGGGAGAGAAAGAGAAACATTAATGTGAGAGAGACACATCGATTGGTTGCCTCCCACACATGCCCCGACCTAGGCCAGGGAGAACCTGCAACCCAGGTAGGTGCCCTTGACCAGGAATCAAACCCATGACCCTTCAGTATGTGGGCTGACGCTCTAACCATTGAGCCATACTGGTAAAGGGTGGAAACTGTTCTAATCCCCTTTACGCAGACAGGGGAGGAGATGGGCCCAAGGAGTTGCCTCAGTGAGGTAGTGTCTGCATTTGGACAAGCAAGATCAAGCAATGATGTTAATCCCTTTATTGCCCGAGTGAGACCCTCCAGAGCCCTCTTCCACTCGCCCTCCATCACAGAGCACAGCAACAACTGGGTTGGCAGCCACTCCTTCACCCTGTGTGCCCGGGTGCCCACCACAAGCAGAGCCCCAGCGGAGCCCCAGTGGACATGCAGAGTGACTAAGAAAGAAACCTTCGTGGTTCTAAGCCACTGAAACGCAGGGGAGATTTGTTACTGCAGCAGAGCCTAGCCTCCCCTGACGGATGCACCCTCCACGGGCAGGGGCCCACGCAGCCTCTGTGCACAGAAGCAAAGCCCAGGCTTGCATGTGCGCACACACAGCTCCGGGGTATTTTTGAAACAATCAGCTAAGCGCCAAACTGGATAACAAGCAAGATCAAGCGGTGTGACTTGAGTTCCCAAGGACTTGCATGTGCATCTTGACAGCTGATTGTCATGAAAAAACCTGGCTGCACAGTGGCTGAAGCTTGACCCAGATGAGCCTCTCTCCTGGAATAGCCTCGTCCTTGAGGTGGGTTCCACATGCCTCCCGTGCTCCTGGAGAGCAATCACGCACCTCGGCAGAAAATCAGAGCCAGCGGCGAGTATTTAACGAGGATTTCCCGCAGGGGCTCCTCACTTCGTTCTCTGCACCCCAGCCACATTGGACCAAAAACACGCAATTCTTTCTTCCTCTTTATGTAGCATTAAAGGCCCTGTGCTCTCTGTGCAATTTTTTCCTTCCCTGTCTATCCCTCTACGTCAGTGGTTCTCAACCTTGCCTGCACATTAGAATCACCTGGGAATCTTTATAAAATCCTGATTTCTGGGCCTCATCCTCCGGAAATTCTGCTTCTTTGTTATGGGGCGGGGCCACACATTAGTAACAAAGAAACAATTTCCAGAGGATGAGGCCCAGAAATCAGGATTTTCAAAAGATTCCCAGGTGATTCTAATGTGCAGCCAAGGTTGAGAACCACTGCTCTAGGTAGTGGTTGTAAATCACCCTTCCAAGTTTGTAGCCTTTATGTGTGTGCAATAGGGCATATGCGTAGAGAAGAGGGGACACACACACACACACACACACACACACACACACACTTCCCAGATACTGCCCTGAGCGCTTTTCTTATCTTTTATCCTTCTAACCATCCTATGGGACAGGGATTATTTTCATCCCCATTTTCCAGATGAGAAAACTGAGGGTCAGAGAGGTCAAGAGACTTGCCTAAGATCCCAAAACAAGTAGTTGGAAGAGACAGACTCAACATCTACCAGTGCCTTGTGCTGGAGTTCACAGTCAGGTCTTCTAAGGGCAGCTACACCGTAGTGTGTAGACAGAGCCCGGGGTTAAAATCCAGGCGCCCTGGGTTCAAGTGTCAGGTCAAGTTTCAACTTATACCATGGCTTAGGGCAGCGGTTCTCAACCTGTGGGTCGCGACCCCTTTGGGCGGCAAATGACCCTTTCACAGGGGTCGCCTAAGACCATCCTGCATATCAGATATTGACATTACGATTCATAACAGTAGCAACATTACAGTTATGAAGTAGCAACGAAAATAATTGTACGGTTGGGTCACAACATGAGGGACTGTATTTAAAGGGCCAGAAGGTTGAGAACCACTGGCTTAGGGTGAATTCCTCCCCCTCTCCAGGCCTCAGGGTCCACAACCATGAAATGGAACATTTGCACCAGATTGGTGGTTCTCCGAACGTCAGTCAGACAGATATGAGCAGAGCAAGGACGATGGGTCAGGCACAGAAGGTCACCATGGTGAAAGCCCCAGACGCCTAGCAACACAACTGTAGGGTCATCCCCAAGGTGACCTTTCCTCCCCGACCATGTCATTGATCATGTGGTTTGGACCACAGCCCCTGACCTTTCATTCCTAGCGATAACATTTAAGCCTCGGTTATAGTTCATCTCCAGGCCTAGAAAAGCAGCAAAACCAGACAAGTAACACCGAGGCCAGGGCTGACCTCAGGACCAGCTGTGTTTGGTGCCGACCAATCGGTCAGTGGAGACCTTGACCCTGAAAGGACACACCTGGAAATCTGCTGAATATTCTATTGAGATCTTCCCCTGGGGCCGCCCTTAAAATTCCCACCCTGAAAACCCTTCGGACAGAGGACAGCATGCTCTCCCCCCAACACCCCGCCTTTCCCTTCCCCCTCACCCTGAGCACAGTCACCTTGACCTCCCTCACTTCTAAGTTCCTTTGCTCCATAACTTGTTTCCTAAGCCCATTTCTTCTACCTCTGTGATTTTCCAAACAAATGTCCTCTGATAGTTTGAGTCTTGCCTCTGAATTCTTTCCTAGCCAGAACTCAAGCACTGAGGTTGCTGAACCCAGGTCCAATCTGATCCCACCAATCCAACACCTGGGGTGCCGACTCCGCCATGGCCAACAGTTCCAATGTGAGCTGTACATCCGCACGACCTAATAGCTAATTAAAAATACCGATTGCCAGCCCTGCCTACACCTGCATTATCAGGCCCGGGAACCCCAAAAACCACAGGCGACTCATACCTGAAGCAAGCATTGGCAACCCAGTTTCTCGGGACCTTTCATAGCGCCATCTCTGTGAGTTATGAAGGCAGAAAAGGCCGACCCAATAACCATGCTGGGCAGTCTGAGTCAAAACCCAAAGAAAACAGTTTCTGGACAGTATGTTCTGGAAGAATCTAGAAAAGAAAGAAGTTGGTTAGGCTGTGGACGTTGTGGGAGCAGAAGCAGAAGCTGGCTCTGGTTTGTTGTCCTGGTTTCATTCTCTCCTCGGAGGGAAACCGCATTTCCAGGTAAAGCCCCCGCCTGGCCCCCATTGCAGTCAGGAGGGCAGTTCTGGCCACACCGTTGGTAGAAGCGATGAACACCCGTTCCACGCCTGGCCTTAACCTGTGGGTCCTCCAGGATGTTTCCCCCTTTTGAGGTGAACTTGGACATGAAGTGTTAAAAGAATATGGGGCCCTGGCCGGTTTGGCTCAGTGGGTAGAGCGTCGGCCTGTGGACTGAAAGGTCCCAGGTTCGATTCCGGTCAAGGGCATGTACCTTGCTTGCGGGCACATCCCCAGTGGGAGGTGTGTAGGAGGCAGCTGATCGATGTTTCTAACTCTCTATCCCTCTCCCTTCCTCTCTGTAAAAAAATAAATTAAAATATATTTAAAAATAAACAAACAAACAAATAAATAAAAGAATACGGGTTTCGGTGGCTGCAGAGTTGAGAACCCCTCCCCTGACACACACCCCACCCCCACTTGCAGTGGACTGCTGGTCTAGGGGGCAGCAGACTTAGATTGGGTTACATTCTTGAGATTATGGGGTTGTTACAGCAGCTAGTGGTATTGGTCCTGACTAACACAGCCTGGAGGACGTAGGACCAGAGCAGGCTCCGAAGAGGTGAGTAAGAGTTGGGCCCAGGCAGAGGAGGAAGAGGGCATTCCAGAGCGTGGACTAACAGGAGCAAAGGGGTGGGCCTGGGACAGGTGTGACATGTTTGCACCTTAGAGAGAAGTTCAGGCTGAGTGGTGCTGAGGGCCGAGCTGGGTAGGAGATGAGACCAAAAATGTTCCAACCAGGGCTTGCAGGAGCCAGCTCAGACCAGCTCCGAGAGCCCACGGTCAGCCAGCATCCTTTCCCAACTGTGTTCAGTGACAGATGTCGCTTTGGTAGCATGAAACGGACCATGGTGGGAGTACGTATACCATGGCAACCGGCAAACACTGTAAGCCAGAGCTGGTGGGGCTTTTTCCTCCCATTGTTAAACATTTACCAGCTGCTGGCTGCACCCCACATGCCAATGGGTCCTGCTGACCTGGGGGCAGTGAAAAGACCGAAGACCCTGCAGCCAGCGCTAGTGCTATCCCCGCCCCTTGTGTGGCCTGGGGCAAGTGAGCCTCCCCGCTTTGAGTTTCAGGTTCCTCCTTTGCAAAACGGGGCTCATCCTAGTCCCTCCGTCTTAAGGTTGATGTGAGGACAGCGATGAATGCGGCCATGCGTGTGGAGCCCTGCCCGCATCCCTTCAGCATCACCATTCCTGTGCACATGTACGTGTCTCCTATGCAACTACCTACAACTCCAAGGGCTTTCTCTCCCAGGGGCACGCTCGGCCCCCTCCCGGGGCAAGCCGGAAGTGCTGGGACACTGTCTTCTGGAGCAGTCCCCAACCACAGGTGGCTGGGTGCTGGTGGACAAATAGCTTAGCCTCTTGATGAGGACAAATCCAAGCCCATTCTATCCGTCTCCTGAGCCCCACCCCCTGCCCCGTTCCCTGCTGCAGCCTGCCCATCAGCATGCCCTGAAGTGCACAGTCTTCCTTCCCTGGCCCACTTCCCCACTTCCCACCAGTGCTTCTTGGGATCACCACCCAAGGGAACTTCTCTTACCCCGTCTCAGTCCGCTTCTGGGGGAACCCAACTCAGGCAAGGTTATCAACACCCAGAATCACCTCTTCTACGTGCACGGAGATTTACACAGCGAGATCCCAACTGCTCCTGGTCGGTCCCCACAGCAACCCCAGGAGACAGGCAATGGGCATTGGCCACTCCATACTGCAGATGGAGAAACTGAGGCTCGGAGAGGAGCAGCAATTTGCTTACGGACATGCCACCATCAAGGAGAAGAAGGGCTAAAACTGGGGTGTCCATATCCCAAGATTTCAACTTTGAGCTGCTGTGGGCTCCTGGGGGACCCTGAGCTGGCTAAGAGGGTAGCCCCTACCCCCTCTTAGCTGTGCTCCCCTGACTGATGAGGCTCACTCTGGCCCCTACATGGGCCTGGGACAGTGCAGGGCTAATGGGCTGGTGGAAGGAATGGCTGTTATTAATCCAACCATCACTCTGGAGGCCTGACCTCATTCTGTCCTTGGAAAGCCTGGGGAAGCTGGGCAGGTAAGTGGGATGCTGACCCAGCAGTAAATGGTAGGTGGGGGCATCCAAGGCCAGAGTTACTAGGGTGGGATGAGGTCAGAGGCAGCTCCTGGCCAACTGGGTCCCATCAGTGTGAGGCCAGCCAGGGCCCAGGGGACAGGTGAGAATATTAGGCCAGGCCCGTATGATCAGATAGACACTGGCACCCCCTTGGGCAGTGGCCTAAAGAGGGGGCCTGCTTGGGGTCTCTACCTCTAATTCCTTCTCACTGCCCAAGTCATGAGAGTTTCAAACCCAGCAGATCCTGGTCACCAAACCCCAGAAGATGGGGGGTCAGGGGCAATACAGTGGCTATGACATGAAAACTGGATGTGCCTACGGGTGCGCAGCTATTTAATGAGCACCTACTATGTGCCACACACTGTGCTGGGCACTCAACATGTCTCATTTCCTCCTTAGGCCAAGTAGGGAAGGGTCAGAGGCTTTAGTTCCGGAGGCAGACAGACCTGGGTTGGAATCCAGGCCCCACCTCGGTGAGTTGCTTCACCTCGCTGACTTAGTGTCTACATCTGTACAATCGATAGTAATAAAAGCGTAACATTCTAATTAATCGGACGGCCAACCGGCCTTCCGGACAAAGCCGGGGCTGCGAGGGCCGAGGCAGCCACGGCAGCTGCGAGGGCCAAGCCCCTTGCACGGATTTCACGCACGGGGCCTCTAGTAGGGTAAGCATAGCGGCTGTCTCGTGGGAGGGATGTGGTGAGATCGTGTGTGCCTTGCTCAACTCAGAGCCGGGCACGTTGGACACGTAGTGAGTGGCAGGAACAATGGCAGTAGTGCCTACTGTGTGCAGGGCACTGTGCTTCCTTCCCATGGATCTTATTTAAACTTCACAACCACCCCCGTCTTATAGGTAACAGAGCCAAAGCTCCGAGGGGTGAAGTCACCGGTCCAAAGTCACACAGCTGCTGGGTGGCAAAGGTAGGATTTGAATCCAGGTCTCTCTGTCTTGGAAGCCTGATTAGCAAACCCCCTGGTCCTCCCCAACCCCTCCCCCCCACCAATATGTGGTCCTTTGGTCCTTGAAGAAATACTGCAGGGCGGGGGGTGGCGGGGGGGCTCTCCTGGAGGCCCGAGAAGGCAAAGCCCCAGCCGGGGGCTGTAGAAGAGATGGTGCTGCATTTGAGACTAGAATCCAGGTCTATGGCTCTCTGGCCAGGGCCTCGGTTGTCATTTCCAGCTCCGCCCTGGCCTCTCCGCCCTGCCCCCGCCTCGCCCTCTCTTGTAGAAAGGTTCCCGGCTCCGTGGGAGCTCCTGGCTTTTCTTCCAGAGGCCACTGAGGAGAGGGATGGAGGCTCCATTCTTCTCTCTTCCACTGAGAGGTAATTTGCTTGGAACATGTTGAGCACTTTAAAAATTTGGTCACATTGCAACGTCTGGGTTACCATGGTGACCTCACTTTGAATTTGCTTCCCAGAGGGAGTTGGTAATAATTAATATAGCACTTAGCTCTGGCTGCCCACAGCGAGTATGGGGGAGCATCACAGTGTCCCCCTGGGATCCACCTCCCCAGGGGAAGTGGTGCCTCCTCCTCCAAGCAGGGTCCTGGGGCTCCCCAAGAAGGCAGGGGCGGGAGGACACACCCATTCTTCTCACCCCTTCAGCAACCCCAACAGTCACGTTGCTGGAGCTGGACTAGATCGGAGCGCTCCCCCTTACAAATGGGGGACTCAAGGGTCAAGGGGGCATAAATGACTCGTCCAGGGCTGCACAAGATCAGGCAGTGGCAGCAGCCGCCGGGAGGCTGGCTCCCTAAGCTTAAGGACGGGCTCTGCTGGTCGCCAAGGTGGGGGAAGTCCTGCTCC
The DNA here is from genome assembly GCF_963259705.1 of Myotis daubentonii. NCBI lineage: Eukaryota > Metazoa > Chordata > Mammalia > Chiroptera > Vespertilionidae > Myotis > Myotis daubentonii. The sequence continues at coordinate 204,326,953 of NC_081842.1, forward strand.
GGAAGTTCTCCGCTTCCCAAGTGCCTGGAATGCTACCTTTGTGAGCCACTTGAGAGCAAAAGCATTGTCCTGACTGGTTTGGCTCAGTGGATAGAGCATCGGCCTGCGGACTGAAGGGTCCCAGGTTCGATTCTGGTCAAGGGCATGTACCTTGGTTGCAGGCACATCCCCAGTAGGGGGTGTGCAGGAGGCAGCTGATCGATGTCTCTAACTCTCTATTCCTCTCCCTTCCTCTCTGTAAAAAAATCAATAAAATATATTAACCCGCCCCCCCCCCGCCCCCAAAGCATTGCCGTCTCTGGGCCCCAAGGAAGGGCAAGGACCTTTGTTCAGTCATTATCCTTCAGCGCCACGTGGATTATAAAATGGTGCGAGGCGTTGGGGACCGAGTCTGGGGGTCTGGAAGAGGGGATTGGCGAGACTGTGATGGGGACCAGGGACTGGGCGGGAGCTCCAGGCAGGGATGGGCCTTAGCCGTGTCTGCAGAGGGGCCCCAAGAAGGAGGTGCAATGGAGGGCATTTGGCCTCCACGCGCCTCTCCATCCCACTCCTCCCCATCACTTCCTGTTTCCACCCACCCCAGCTCATGTGGAAAGGCATGTAGTAAAAAGAACAAGAAATCTCTTGCTGAATCCAGACTCCACCCCACTTTTTAGACGGGAAAACTAAAGCTCTGATAGGCCTTAGAGAAGTCCAGGTGCCCACAACCAGTGATGGTCGACCAGGATTGAACCACAGTCCAGTACAGCATCTGTACTCACCAGTTCTCACATCCCCTGGAGGGCTGGGCTGAGAGCCGGGAGGGGGAGGCGCTAGCTCCGATGAAGAGCTGGAGGGCGGCATGGACCGGACCCTGATGCTCTCCAGGGCTGGCGAAGGGCAGGGGATGAGCAGCAGCAGGGTAACTTCCTGCTGGGAAACCAGTGGTGGGGCTCAGACAAAAAGCTGGGAACTAGGAACCTTCAACTATGCAAGTGGAGTTCAGCAAAGCCGGGAGGAGGAGGAAGGGGGAACAGCTTTGGTATCTCTGGTCATGTCTAAACATTGATCTTGCAGCGTTTTGTTCATCTCAAACAAAACAAAACAAACCTGTGACTTTAGTATGCTGCCACCAGGTGGTGGTGTAGTTTGATTGCTCCGATCAGATATCAACCTCCACTAAAATAAAAGTTTCATTTTTCGAAAAAGATAAAATTCGAAACACGTGAGGCCCTTCGATTGAGCTGTCGACGGCACTGGAACCTCCTGCTTCAGCGAGATCGTGTTTCTCGGGGTTGCCTCAGTGGACGGGGAGACCAGGCCTCTGCCCTGAAGAAGTTCGATCCCGGGGGGGCAGCCGACCTGCTCGGCCCCTCCTGCTCGGTTCTCCCAGACGACGAATACTCTCGACACCGAATCACCATCACGAAACATTTCAATGCCCTGGCTGGTTGGGCTCAGTGGACAGAGCGTCAGCCTGCAGACTGAAGGTCCCAGGTTCAATTACTGGTCAGGGGCACATGCCCAGGTTGCGGGCTCAGTCCCCAGTGTGGGGTGTGCAGGAGGCAGCCGATCGATGATTCCCTCTCATCATTGATGTTTCTAGCTCTCCCTCTCCCTTCCTCTCTGAAATCAATAAAAATTTATGAAAAAAAGACTGAGTAATATGTATATACTACATTTAAAATAAATAAAAAACATAAACATTTCAAAGTGCTGATGACCCAGCAACCGTGCCCCGTACTCCGAGGGTCCCTCAAATTTCACTTCTCTCCTGCCACCTGCAACCCCTCGGAGACTTGCCGAAACCACGCTTTTCAGCCTGTGAACCTGGAGCCTTCTCCCCACCCTGGCTCCCTGGAATCCGGCGTCGCCCTTACCTTTGGTCACGCCTGCGAGAAGCCATCATGGGAGCACCCGCTTAAAGGGACCGAGTTTGAATCTTCTCTTCATATTTTGACTCCCTGCCAGGTTACGAAAATGATTTGAAAGAGCTCTTTTAAAAAAAAAAAGATAAAATTCTAAAGAATCACCTTTAAATGTTATTTCACATAATTTTTAAAAATGAAGATAGTATTTTAGGGGGGGAAATGCCTGAGATACAAGTTGTTCCATTCTTCCCTGACCCTTAATATTTTTTTTTTCCTGACCCTTAACTTTTATCTGTCTATTTACCCAAAACCTTGGGCTCCCTGGCGGCTTTTCCTCCCTCTTCCGTCTGGCTCGGATCAGCAACAACTGGAGCCCATTCCAAATGTTTCCCGTGCCAACTCGACATACTGGAAACAGCCGGGGACATGGTGTCAGCTCCTGCTCCCTGCCTCCATCAGCCCAGCTCTGGAAGCAGCTGCTCGCCACCCCCCGTCACCCCACATCTGTACAGTAGACTTTCCATATACATGGTTCTCCTCCACTGGGTTTTAACCCTTGACCGCCGGCCACACCAGAAGGTTCGTTCTTCTAGGCAGAGCCCATGGCCCATTCATCTCTGCCAACTGCCCCAGATCTTAGCCACAGTGCCTGGCAGGTGCAGATTCGCTGATTCTCACAGCAACACTGTGTGCTGGGGACCATGTCCGTCATTCCCATTTGACAGATGAAGAAAGCGAGGCACAGAGCTTAGGTGACTCGGCTCCACTGCTGTACAACAGAGCATCCTGGGGCGGGGGAGTGTCACATCAACCCCTCTGCTCTCACCAGGAATTCAGCTTATCCCAAGTCGGGCCCGTGGATCTCCAGAGCAGCCTCACCCCTGGGCCTCCCCCACAGAAGGCCCCAGATGCCTGCCATGATGCCTGCCACGAGGCCGTTCCTTTGAGTCTCGAGGACACGCTGGGCTCCAGCCGTGGCTGCTGGAAGGATGCCCTCTCAGGAGCTGTCAGTTCCCACTGGTGGGCGCGGGGGCAGATATATACTAGTACAGGCCGGGAAGGTGTAACACGCACTCCCAAAGCTATTTTGACATTTCAAAGAGGCTGCACAGGTGACTTGAAAGGCGGAATTCTCTCGCTTTTCACCTCCACGGGCCACGGCCATCCATCAGAAGGTACGCCTTGGACTAATATGAGTAGTCACCAATTATACATGTAGTTACTTTTGTTTGTTGGTAAAATTCTTAAAACGGAGCTCATGGGAGAGGAAGATAAGGACAGGGGCTTTGGGGGCAGGAGGGGTAGGACTCACTGCCTCGGGCTTTGGCCACTGGAACCACTGGTGTGGCTTCCTGGCTCCCAGCCTGTGGGGCCTGGGTCCCGTTTCCGTAACAGCCTCTGTTTATGCATGCAGCCGGAGGTGGGCGGGGTGCCTGCAAGCTGAGTCTGCCACCTTGAAGCTGAGGGGCCCTGGATCTCCTTCCTAAGGCTCCTGCTCTCCACCCCAGAGTTCGGCCAATGGGAGGGAGTAGGACTCCAGCTTAGCCTCTCTTTACATTGGTCAGCTTTTGCTGCGGTAACAAATAGCCCCCAAATCTCAGTGGCTTATACCAGTAACATGCATTTTTTTGCTCACAGGTCTGAGGGTTGGCTTTGGCTCTGCTCAGCTCTCGGCCAACCTGGCCCCAAACCAAGGGAACACTGTTCCCCTGGCAGAGAGAGCAGAGGCTAACCCGAGTCCCCCAGGTGCAGGTAAAGCTTCTGCTCAGATCTGGCGAAGGGGATGTCCACTCACATTCCCTGAGCCAATCCCCACACCCAGGAGGGCGGATGTTTAATCCTCTCACTGGGGAGGGAGAGAATAATTGGGAACAATAATTCAGGTCTATTACAGGCTCCCAAAACTCTTGCTTGAGAGAGATGGGGTCATGGACCCATTCACTCCAGGAGTGGGTCCAGGTCCCTGTGAGAGCCCAAGTACTAACTCCTGTCTTCCCCAGCGGGCTTCTCAGCTCCTAGACCACCCTATATGCGCCCACCCCTCCCTTTCCACTCAGTTCCCTTTTGGGTTTATACCGGCCACAGGCTGTTTCTATGGCTTACAATATAAAAAACTTCAGACAAAAAGAACACACGATGACAACACATTTGAGGTGATGCTGACAGGTTCTCTTTTTGGAAATTGGAGGGCTAATAATTTAAACTGGTCAGTGTGAGAAATGTGGTTGGCAAGGAAAATCCAGGATAAGGACCTGGAGGGAAGCCCAGCGGAGAGAAGAGAAAGCAAGAAGCGAGCCAGCGAAGGTCTCCAAGAAGAAGATGGGCAGACAGGCCAGCCACCCTCACATCTCAATTTGGCCAGCTAAGAGCACCTAAGTCCAGGCCCCCACCCCCAGCCCAGACACCCATGGCACATCCGCTGAGGCCTGAGGCCCCAGGCCCCGGCCAGGACTGAAGATTTCTCTTATTCCTCTCTAGTTCCCAGTTTTTCAATCCTGGCTGTTCATTACAAACTCCTAGGGAGTTAAAAAAAGAAAAAGAAAAAGAAAAAAGCCCAGAGTTCCCCCAGCCCAGTTAAACCAGACTCCCTGGGGGCAGGCCCTGGAGATGGCACTTCTAAAAACTCCCCACGTGGAACTAGTGAGCAACCACGGTGGAGACCTGAGGCCCACTGCTCCCAGCTCTGCAGAGCATTGAGCGAGATGCCAGCCCCAGGACGCCAGATCTGCAGATTTTTTTGGCAGAAAACAAAAATCTGGATAATGTGAAATCTCCCAATTTTTCAATGTTAGCTCAAACTTATTCAATTCTATGCAGGTCAAATAAAATATGCCTACAGACCACTAAGGAGGAACCTCTGGGCTGCAAAGGCTCTGAGTTTGAATATCTTAGGCCTGCTTCCACCCGCTTGGCCCCGGAGCCCTGGTGTGGATATGGCCTGGTGCTGTGCTCAGGGGGGCATCAGGCCTCACGCTTCAACAGGTGAACTTGTAGGGGGGACAGAGCCCTCACAGGTAACTGTCTGTTCCCTGGTTCCAGCCAGGTGTTCCTGAGCATGGAACCTGCTCTGATCCCACCCCCCCACCCCCAGTAGACACTGGGTAGAACCACCAAGCAGGAGAGTGGGGGCAAGTTCCAGCTGGGGACCTTTACCCCCAGCTGCTCACCCCAAGTCCCCCCTTGGGTTATTGCTGGCTTTTTATTATTATTTTTATTATTTGGTTTGGCTTTTAATTACATTTAAAATGTGTTTTAAAATCATTATTGTTTTCTGCTATAAAAGCACTATTAAATTTACTGTAGAAAACATGGAACAAATGGTAAAGTATAAAGAATATGAAAACATAACCTTAACCGCCCCTTGGGTCCTGAATACGGAGTGATTCCAGGACCTCTGGAAGGAAGTGCCTCCTCGGTGGCTGAGGGAGGGGCCCGGGAGTCTCCCTCGGGAACAGAGCTCCGTTTCTCGGAAGCTTCAAAAAGGAAGGAGAGAGTCAGTACCTTCGAAGGACTGGTCCAGCAGGCCTGTGATACTTACCAGAGACAGACTAGGAGAAGCCACGGTATTTTTTAGATCCATATTTCTTCTTCCTAATACATAGCAACAAAAATTACAGTTAAAGAGAAAGAAATCTTAAGGAAGAACCTCAGCTGGCTGCTGTTGGAGGTGAAAAAAGACCTTCCCTATGGTTGCATGTGCCCTCTGGTGGCAGCTGCCGGGGATGGCTTCAGGTGGGGCTGGGCCCCAGGGCCAGCCCTTCCTCTTGAAGTCAGTGGTTCTCAAAGTGGGGTCCCAGGATCTAAGCTTCACTTGGGAACTTGTTAGAGACACAACTTTTCAGGCCTCACCCCAGACCTCCTAAGTCAGAAACTGCAGGTGGAGCCCATTCGGGCAGTTCTGATGAACCCTGAAGTTTGGGAACGATTTTTCTAGATGGGTATGGACCTGGTACCTGATCATGTGTCAGCACAGGTCTGAGGCTGAAAGAGAAGGAAATGGTGAAAACTGGCGATGCTGAAGGCACTGGGGCCAGGCCTCCTAGAGGTCCCTCTCCACACTCAGTCTCATCTCCTTCTCAACCCTAAGATGTCTGGAGGCCGCAGAGCTAGGGAACAGGGGCAGAATGGAGAGAGATCAGAGGTGTAATAACAGGGCGATTCCAGAACCCTAGCAAGCCCATCCAGAGGGGATGTAAGACTTGGACCTCAGGCAAAGGCAAAGGAATGACAAACAACCATTGAGATAATTAGAATACAGCAGGAACAAAGCAAACCCAAAGAATGAGGGAGACCAGAAAAAAGTGTGGCCCCTGGGCAGATGGAAGGAGATCCTTGAGACATTCACTTAACCAGACACCCTCCTGGAGGAAACGCTTTCTAATTCAATTGCTATCGAAAGAAAAACACGCCCCACATTGACTCAAGATGCAGCGGGGCCAGCATGTGGGCTAATCTGGTCTCAGGCTCCAACTCGGTGAAGCATGGATAGGCCCCAGCAGGCTGCCTGACAGAGAAGTAATTATTCTCAGTAAATCCAGCTGTTGGGGAATCTTTGCACCTGGCTACGTCGAGCAGGAGTTGGTAGAGAAAATTTAATAAGGAAAACAAGGTTTCAGCAGAAACCAGAGATACGCAGATGAAAGATGTCACGGTAAGTATGTCCCCCTCTCCTTCCAGAAACAGTTCTATTTTTCACTAGAACGATCACAGAGATGCTCTGATTCAGTTAAGGTACATTATTTCAGCCCTAGCTGGTTTGGCTCAATGGATAGAGCATTGGCCTGTGGACTGAAGGGTCCCAGGTTCGGTTCCAGTCAAGGGCACATGCCTGGGTTGCAGGCTCGATCCCCAGTAGGGGATGTGCAGGAGGCAGCCGATAGATGATTCTCTCTCATTATTGATGTTTCTCTCTCTCTCCCTCTCCCTTCTCTAAAAATCAACAAAAAATATTTTTAAAAAAGATACATTATTTCAGATTACATGTCTAGCCTAGTAATTAACCTTACTCGTTCAATAGTATTTACTGAATCCCTCCTGTGTGGCAGTCATTGCGGGGGTTACAGCAGTAAAAAAGTAGAAGGTCTCTGCCCTCCCGGAGCCTGCATTCTAATGGGGAGGCGAGAGCAACACAATGAGCAACATGTATAAACCCTAAGGACTTCTTCCTCTCCAGGGCCCCGCCTCAATGAAGCTCTGAATTCTGAATTTCCAGAGCCTGAGCGTTGGCTTTCTCTGAACTGGAAGAAAGTGACAGTGTGGAGCCTTCAGGTTAGTGTGAGAAATGCTCACCTGTCTGAGGCAGAAGTATGGCGAAAACGAGACTTTTAGTAAGTTCTCGAGAGCGGGTGTCCATCCGGTGGCACAGGCACGCCTGGGGTAGCGAACACAGCCTATTTATTCAGCCCCTCCTCCCCTTCCTCATTGGCTGAGTGCTACGGGGTCATCTGTTTCCTCCTACGTCTCCCATTGGGCCATTTATTATTTTTATTTTTTAAATATATTTTTATTGATTTTTTTACAGAGAGGAAGGGAGAGAGACAGAGAGTCAGGAACATCGATGAGAGAGAAACATCGATCAGCCGCCCCTTGCACATCCCCCACCGGGGATGTGCCCGCAACCCAGATACATGCCCTTGACCGGAATCGAACCCGGAACCCTTCAGTCCGCAGGCTGACGCTCTATCCACTGAGCCAAACCGGTTTTGAGCCATTTAAAAAAAAAACTGGACTGAGGCCTTTTCTAGTTGCCTCCACCTCGCCGTCTAGTGGAGGCAGGCATCTCGGGGGTTTCCACCAGGATGCTGGCTCCCATCCAGTTCTTTGTTCTCATATCCTCTTCCCTCCTCCCTACATTCCCTTTGCCCGGGGGATTCGGTAGCCGTGGCCAGTAAAAGTTGACTATGCTAGAGATGGATCACAGAGGCCTATTTCCTACAGTTAGGAAAGCGCTCGCACAAGGGCTTCCAAACATTTAACACGCCACCGAGGCACCGGAGCTCTTGTTGAAATAGACTCAGATCGGGGTGGGTGTCTGGGAAAGGGGCCCCAGAGATGCTGATGTCCAAGTGAAGCTGCAGATCGCACACGTTTGAGGAGCTCCACTTAGGAGTCAGGCTGGGGGGGGGGGGGGGGGGGCTGCCCAGGAACAGGAATTCACCAGGTCCCTGCCTCACCTTCACTGAGGCTCCGGTTTGGACTGCCCCCGGGAGGCGCTGGGTCATTTGCAGAGCACCTGTGCAGGTCCCCCTGTTCCCATAGTAACGCCTTCCGGCAGGAATACTACCTGTGGAAGGTAAGGAAACAGCACCTGCCTAGGGAGGTTACGAGAGGTCACAGAGCTGGGGCGGCAGAGCTGGGGCGGCAGAGCTGGGGCGGCAGAGCTGGGCGCAGACGCTCATCTCTGTCTAGAGCAGCGGTTCTCAGCCTGTGGGTCGCGACCCCTTTAGGGTTCGAACGACCCTTTCACAGGAGTCGCCTAAGACCATCGGAAAACACATATAGAGTTACATATTGTTTTTGTGATTAATCACTATGCTTAAATATGTTCAATTTGTAACAATGAAATTGGGGGTCACCACAACATGAGGAACTGTATTAAGGGGTCGCGGCAATAGGAAGGTTGAGAACCACTGGTCTAGAGGGCTTGCTGGCCTGCAATAGTGGGGGCTGCCCTTGGGCAAGTGCTGCTGGCCGGTGAAGAGGCCAGCTCAGCAAGAAATGTCACTGAGAGTCACAGGAAACCAGACATTTATGGGTCTCAGAGGCCCTTTAACCTCAGCGGTTGAGCGACTGTGGCCCAAGTGAAAACAGTTTACTACTTGAACTTCACTTAACCGGCTTTGGGGCAGGTTTCCAGTTCATCATTTCCACTCCCTCTGGTATTATGTGGATTCTGTAAGAAGCGATCTAAGACCAGCTCTTAGAAAGGCTCAGCCCTCCCAGGCGCCTTGCCATAACCCAGTGATGGTGAACCTATGACACGCGTGTCAGAGGTGATACACGAACTCATTTTTTTGGTTGATTTTTCTTTGTTAAATGGCATTTAAATATATAAAATAAATATAAAAAATATAAGTATTGGTTTTAATATGGTTGCAAATATCAAAAAATTGCTATATGTGACACAGCACCAGAGTTAAGTTAGGGTTTTCCAAAATGCTGACACGCCAAGCTCAAAAGGTTCGCCATCACTGCCATAGCCCAAATCATATGGGTGGATGAGCGTGGGAAACGGGTGGTCAGACAAAGGACCATTCCTTCCCCCCCGACCAGGGGCCAAGAGGAGCTGTTCATTCTCCTCTTACAGGGCCTCTTGGAAAGATGGTCACCGCAAGAATGGACACTCATGATCGCTTCTTATGTCAAGGTGGCAGACGTCAGTAAGAGGTTGTCTGGCCGGTCAACACACACTCTGCCTGCTCTTTAGGTAAATACCTAACCATCCAGAATGGCAAACACTGCTTTATGGCATGTAATAAATTCTAAAGTACTAAGACATGGGACTATTTTATAATGGGCCTAAAAAACAAAGACGGCCCTGGCTGGTTTGGCTCAGTGGATAGAGCGTCAGCCTGCAGATTGAAGGGTCCCAGGTTCGATGCCAGCCAAGAGCACATGCCTGGGTTGTGGGCTCGATTCCCAGTGGGGGGCGTGCAGGAGGCAGCCGATCAATGATTCTCTCATCATTGATGTTTCTCTCTCTCTCTCTCCTTCTCCCTTCCTCTCTGAAACCAATAAAGAAATACATTTGAAAAAAGAGAGAGAAAGAAACAAAGACGGCCCTGGCCGGTTTGGCTCAGTGGATAGAGCATCGGCCTGTGGACCAAAGTGTCCCAGGTTTGAGTCCGGTCAAGGGCACCTTGATTGCAGGTACCTTGGTTGCAGGTTCCTCTCCAGGCTGGGCCCTGGTTGGGGCTCATGCAGGAGGCAACCATTCGATGTGTTTCTCTCACATCAATGTTTCTCTCTGTCTCTCCCTCTCTCTTCCACTCTCTCTAAAATCAATGGAAAAATATCCTTGGGTGAGGATTAAAAAAAACACAACAAAGACGACAACTGGAGATTTCCCTGGTGGAAACGGCATGCTGTCGAGAATGCTATAGGCCAGGGGTCCTCAAACTCTTTAAACAGGGGGCCAGTTCCCTGTCCCTCAGACCGTCAGAGGGCCGGAGTATAGTTAAAAAAAAAAACTATAAACAAATTCCTATGCACACTGCACATATCTTATTTTGAAGTTAAAAAAAAAAACGGGAACAAATACAATATTTGTATTTGCATGTGGCCCGCGGGCCGTAGTTTGAGGACCCCTGCTATAGGCAGACATTTCTGCAGGGTCGGCACAGGTAATAAAGCCAAACTAAAGTGCTTCCCCTGGGAACTCTGCTCGCGGTACTGTGTGGTGTGTCTGCGAGACCCTAAATGGTGGAGACTTAGGAGGCTACCCAGCAACAGGGACATAGGTGAGATGCCAAAACAGAATATTAAAAAACTGGAGCCAAGACCAATGGTAACAATGGCCAAGGGAGGAAAACAGGGCTGAGAGAGGCGCTGGCTTCTCGGAAGACGAAAGCAAGGCCTCCAGGAACGGGAGGCTTGGGAGAGGTTCCTTTGGCGGTCAGTGTGGGTCACAGCAGGAGCAAACCCAACAGGGTCCTGGTCACAACGTGGGCCTACAAGGTTCTGGAAAATGGGAAGGAGATTTGCTCTCAAGATTGTCTCACCGACTACCTTCCAGCCCCGCTAACTTGGTTATTTTTAGGACAGGAAGGCAAGTCAGCCTTGGTTCTAATCAGTCACCAGAGAGAAAGAGGGAGGGAGCAATTTACAACAGCTAAGATCTGGAAACAGCCCAAGTGCCCATCAGTAGACAAGTGGATAAAAAAGCCGTGGTACGTTTATACCGTGGAACACTATGCAGCAGTAAAATAGAAGGATCTCTAATCCTTTGAGACAGCCTGGAGGGACCTGGAAAGTATCATGCTAAGTGAAATAAGTCAGTCAGAGAAAGACAAGTATCACATGATCTCACTCATATGTGGAATCCATTTAACAAAATGAACCGATGAACGGAGTGGATCCAGAGTCATGGAAGCAGGGAACAGAGTGTGGAATCTCGGAGGGAAGGCGGAGGGTGGGTGAGTGGGAAGTAATCATCCAAAGACCTTGTATGCATATATGCATAACCCATGGACACAGACAAGAGGATACTGAAGGCCTGGGGTGGGGGGCGGAGGGGGCTGTAGGGGATCAATGGGGGTAAAAGGAGGACATATGTAATATTTTGAACAAAGATCCTATATAATAAAAGCCTAATATGCTAAGTGTCCGGTCATTCGTTCAACCAAAGCGTAATATGCTAATGATATGCTAAGGCTGCTCAAATGCTCACTATGACATGCACTGACCACCAGGGGGCAGACACTCCGACCAGTAGGTTAGCTTGCTGCTGGTGTCCGGCTGATCAGGACTGAGTGAGACGGGCTGGACATGCCCTGGAGCCCTCCCGCGGTCCCTCCCCGGCCCCAATCGTGCTCCAGTGGGGTCCCTCAGCCTGGCCTGCGCCCTCTTGCAACCCAGGACCCCACGGGGGATGTTGTAGAGCCGGTTTCAGCCCGATCCCGCAGGCCAGGCCGAGGGACCCCACTGGTGCATGAATTCATGCATTGGGCCTCTAGTTTAAAAAGAAAAAAGAAAGAGGGATGAGGAAGAGTAGCAGGGAGGGAGGGAGGAAGGATGGGGGAGGAAGAGGGAGGGAAAGAGAATGAGAATGGAGATGTCTTAAGTGAGACGTGAGGTGAAGCCTACTAAATGGATTCACCCCAAATCTTGCGTCTGCTGGACACGGCCACCTGACAGGAAGCTGAGATGAGGAGAGAACAAGAGCAATAATCTTAGGTTCATTCAGAACAATCAAACTTGTCGTGCCCTCATAAAAAGTTAAAAAGGCAGAAAACTAGTTTATCTGTAAGAAAATGTTTATTCTTTTGAACCCCACAGGAAAAAAAAATGCAGCCAAGACCAAGTATTTAACGAAAATAGTGTCCCAAAAGGCAGCAAAATGGGGGAAACCTGAACACAAAGTCAGTGACAATTTTCCATGTTTTTGCACAAAGATGAAAAAAATCCATGACAATTCTGAGTAACACTTTCATGGTGACAATTACACAAGATGATTCAAAAATGCAAAATGGCAGCAACATGCACACCTGGCTAAAGCTAGAAGTTTTTTTTAAATCCCAAAATAAGATCTGTGTTTAAAAGGATGATTCTTTTTAATACTTCTATTTTGCTGACTTGCTTGTCCTACTTAATTTTCTTTAAATGAGACGTACATGCCAATTAACAGGAAATTTTAGAAGAACTATGTCCTTCCAGAATCCATGGCAAGGAAGCAAAACCAATCTATTTGGTTTCTTAATTTTCCTAGTTTCCAAATACAATTTTGCTTTGCCCCTCCCTCTCCCAGTCCCTCCCCCCACCCCCACCCTGATTCTTAAACACTTCCAAAAGTTGCCAGTGCAAACACTTTTCTATCAATGTATAATATACACTTGAAACTGAAATCTTTGTGCAGAGTTTTGAGTTTAGAATTTTTTAAACAAAACAAAACAAAAAAAAACCCTCCTTGGCACAAGAGCTGAGGAATAGTCAAGTTTGTTTTAAATCATCAAACATAAGATAATGAAGAGTGAAAAGCACAGTTAAGTGAAATGAAATGAAAACAAAACAAAAACAAAAGAACCTAGAACTGCAGCTTTTATTAGCTGTCATTGCAGCCTCACGTACACAAACACCACCCAGCTCACCTTCCCAAGGTGCTGGATTTTAGACAAGCCCAGAACACTGTGGTGCTTTCTATGACAGGAAAGAAAGTGCTGGTCGTGGTGGTAACGAACAGCCCAGCTACCCACCAGTTTTACAGCAGGATCCGCAGTGAGCTCGATACAGATAGAAGATAGATGATTACAAAGGGGGAAAATAGTCTAAAATCATCAAGTTTCCTCTTGAAATGTCTTTTCCCAAGGCACTGTGAACAAGACAGCCGCTAGCAATTTTCTAGGTCTAAACACACTGATGGGAATAGAAACATTTCAAACACATCTAGTCTCATTGCCTGAGTCTCTCCCCTCAGCTTAAATGACACTCTTTCAATTTGTTTGGTCCTTAGAGGGGTAATCAAATGTTGTTTTCTGTAATATCAAGAATCACCTTCTTGAATTCAACTATACAATCAAAACTGTGTTAGGTTATTTAACTCTTTCACTCTTAAAAACAAAGTTTTCATTATCACCCCACATGGATCCAATGTGCAGGTTTTGCTTATTTTAGAACGAAACAAAACAAAAATAGAGGACTGAGAAGCAAAACCCCCTTTTTTTCTTTCTTCAAGAGGAAACTGTAAGATTACATAAAAGGCAAAATTGGCTACTTGAAATCCAAGAATGGTTTTAATGCATTGGCCGAGAAAAATAAACTGCAAAGTTCTGTGAGGTCTTCTAAAAATTTACAAGAAAAACTGATGGGCAGTTCTAATCAGATGTGGAGTTATCTTCCCCCCTTTTTAAAAATGACAACATATACAGTCCCACAAAATACAATATAAACTTTTTGTTATCTTGACTGCCAGAGATGCTTCTTCGCAATGCCTTCTGGTAACCACACTGTTGGGTGGAACACAGCTGGTCCTCACTTCTTCATGGGCTGGTAAACAGAGGCGTTGGGGTCGAGTCCAGAGGAGCTGGTCTCCACAAATTTGGAAGAGTAGTGGGGGGAAACCGGGCTCAGGGGGCTGGTGGCGGCACTGTACGTTATGCTGGGCATGACGGCCATGACTTCGGCTATCTTCTGTTTTAGGTCCTTGATTTCCTGGTCTTTCTGAAGAATTTGTCCTGGAAGATCAAAGACCCACCATTAGTGGGAAGGCAGGGCTAGCCCCACACGATGCCTCCCAGGCCAGCCCCAAGTGGGTGTGACTCCGCTTTGATGTAAGCGTTTGCAAGGGTAGGCAAACTTCCCTGTAAAGGGCCAAACAGTACATATTTCAGGCGTGTGAGCCACATACTGTCTTTGTCATGTTTGTGTCTGTTTTTTTAAACCATGGAAGAATATAGAAACCATTCTTAGCCAGTGGATGGTACAAGAACAGGCAGCAGCCAGATCTGGCCTGAGGGCCATGTTTCACAGTAAAAAGGGATTCCCTCTATGTAGGTGCGACTAAACAAAGAGGTTCATTTCCAGGAGCCATGTTTTGAGCATGGCGGTCACCAATGGCAGCCTAAGAGGGAATGATTTAAACTATGGCTCTCCCTCTTGAGCTGCAATATTTTTCTGGGAGGGTGGACTATCTCTGGGTGTCAGACCAAGAAACACAGAACAACTAAGGCCTCAGAACTGCCCCAGGTCCTCATGTAGAAAATAAATGGAGCTCTGGCTCTGGCTGCTGCACAGGGGCTCTCAAGTGACTCAAACTGACTGCCCAGTTTGCCATGGGCTGAGCCTTTGACACCCTCCCTCACTACACTCAGTTTCTCATCCAAGCAGCGATGCCTGCCTCAGGGCTATTTCCCTTGCTCTCTCTGCGTTCACTCCTGGGATTTCTATTTCTACTTCCTTACAAAGCTTTCCCTAATTTTCCCATTTAAATCAGACCCTATCTCCTCAACTCATAGATTCTCAACACACTCTAAACTTTTCTTTCTGTCACTTAACTTTTTGTAATAATGACCCTATATAATAAAAACCTAATATGCTAAGTCTCTGATCATCTGTTCAACCAATCAAAGCATAATATGCTAATGATATGCTAACGCTGCTCAACCACTTGCTATGACGTGCACTGACCACCAGGGGGCAGACACTCTGAGTGGTAGTTTAGCTTGCTGCTGGGGTCCAGCTGATCAGGACGGAGCGGGATAGGCCAGACATGCCCTGGAGCCCTCCTGCGGTCCCTTCCCAGCTGGCCAACAGCCCGTGTCCCTCCCCAGCCCCGTGCACTGACGGGGTTCCTCGGCCTGGCCTGCGCCCTCTCTTACAATTCAGGAGCCCTCACGGGATGTTGGAGAGCCAGTTTCGGTGGATCCCACAGGCCAGGCCAAGCGACACCGCTGGTGCATGAATTCATGCATTGGGCCTCTAGTAATATTATATTAGCTAACATGTATGTGCCAGACACTGTTCTAAGTACTTCCACATACAAACTCATTTATTTATCACAACAACCCTATCAGGAAGAAATTATTATCAGCATCATCCATTTTATAGATGAGGAAACAGGCATACAGAGGTTGAGTACAGAGCCAGGATTCAAATCTATGCAGTCTGGCTCGAGTCTGCACTCCTGCCTACACATTCTTCCATCTCTCTTGCAACTATCACTTAGGTGGTGACTTGTGTTCATCATCTCTCCACTGGGCCATGAGCTCCATGAGGGCAGGGACTATCTACTTATTTCTCTCTCATTACAGTATCCCTAGTGCCCAGCCCAGGACAAAGCTGAGGCGCTGTAAGTTATGCATCTTGCCCAGTTATTAAGAGGTAGAGCAGGATGTCAACCCAGGACCCTTCGTTCCAAAGCCTATGCAATTTCCATCATTCTTTGAAGCTCCCTTGTCCACTAGAGGAAGAACACTTAGGAACAGCACTTCAGAAATTTAAATGCTCAGAAAAGAAGGAGGTTGCATTTGAGTTGCACTCATGAGTCCTGCGGAAGATGGTAACATATTTAAAATGTAGCTGCCCTTGGTGGCATAGTTTTTAAAAGGACGTAGCAGAGAGGAAGTCATTTTGAAACCAGGATGAATCAAATTATATAGATAGTAGGAAGGAGAAAAGCAACACAGGGGTTTGATTTGAATTACAAAGTTGGGTGCTTATTAGACTATTCTGAGCATGACAGTGAAGGGAAGTAGTGGGAAAGGCAGCAGCAAAGAGCCATGGAAAGAACCTGCTCCCTGGGACTTCCTTCATGTCTCCTCAGCTTTCAGTAAGCACAAAACCCTCCTTCCCTTTTAACACAATTAGCCTCAGATGAATAAAATTCCTACGGCATCTGATATATGAGCCACTGGATCTTTTTTTCTACAGATTTAAATTTGATGTCTTTAATCAGTAATATGCAAACATTCCCAGGGCTTTTGAAAAAGACATTTCTCTCTGCTTCTCTGTGGCTTTACAAGAATTCCTGGGCTGACAGGCCAAGCTCCCCTCAGCTACTTGGAGACCAGGTGCTGCTTCACTGCAGGGGGAAGTCTCTTCCACGTTGGCAAATCGGAGTAAACGGGATGCTGCAGAGAGAAGTGGCCACTTCCCAGGGAGCTGGGCCAAGCAGGCAAAAAGCCAGTGTATGCTCAGAAGTTCAGCCTTAAAGCAGGATCCCTGGAACCTTCTTTTTAAATGCTTTCCCTGAGTCCACAGATTAATAAGCCCGATTCTCAACTCCCTTCTCTTTTTGCTCTACCAGCTGGGCCATTCCAAGCCACTCTTATGGCTTCGCTAACTTCTCGTAACTTCTATATCCCACCCACCACCCACGGGGGTTTTGGTCCTTTCTCTGGAGTTTAGGCCCCAAACTCCCAATAACTGATGAACTATTTTTACCTGGGTGTCCAGGAAGCCACTCCACATGGAAACATCCCAAACCAAACTCACGCTCTCTTTTCACTCCTCACACCTTCCTGCTCATCTTTCTTGGTTCTGGCACCTTTATCCTTCCCTCCTGTCTGGACATCCTGCTCCCCCACTCACCACTCTTAGCTAGGACAGTGGTAGCCTCCTAAATGACCTCCCTGCCTCCACTGTCTTTCCAATCCATCTTTCACACAGCTACTGGAAAGAGACTTCCGAAACAAGGCCAGAACCTTTCACCCGCCCTCCTGAAAATCAGGGAAATATGTTCTCCAGGAGGCTTCACTCATGGTCCTCCTGATCGCCCCCTCTCTTCTGCCAGACCCCCCACCTTGAGGTCACTGGTCTGCTCACCTGGACATTCCCAACACTTTCTTTCCTTCGCTTACACTATTCCCTCAGGTAGCCATGTTCTTCCCTGCTGTTCTCTGCTCTCAGAATTCACCCTTCAAAGCTGAGTCCCCTCCCTCATGAAGCCACCCAGTATCTCCTCTCGCCTTTCACGTCCTCTCCTCTATCTGAGGGCAGCGGGCCTTGCCTTGCTGCGTGGCTTGCCCTCTCACAGGACCCACAGGGTCCATCGCGCTAAGGCATGACTGGCCTTCATCACACTCATTCCCTCGTGGACACAGAAAAGTCTTCCAGAAACAACATGGCCAGTGAAATTACAACAGACTGAATGTAGAAAGAGGTGGGAATGGAACTATCTTTCATTAAGCCAGAAATGAGAGATTTGCTAAATGTAAAACAATGTCACTTTTCTCATTACTATTTTTTGAAAATAGTTATTTTTCATAAATATGTTATTTATGTTAACAATATGTTTATGTTATTTTAAAATAAATGAAGAAATACATGTTTGAACTTTTCATTTCTAATAGATAAATGTTGACAGATATAACCCAGTTTTTATAAAAACATCTTTGGGGTACTCAATGATTTTAAGAGTGTAAAGGGGTCCCTAAGACCAAAATGTTTGTTACTGTCTGGTCCCTCAGGGATTCTCACAATGCCTGGCACACAGTAGGTCTTAATAAATACCTGCTGAGTGAACGGCCAGTTCTCCAGACTCTCCTCTCACCACTTCGACTGTAACCTCCAGCCAAGCACAGCCAGCTGCAGCTCTGAACACATCAGGCCTCCTAGCTTCCCTGGCCTCGCTCAAGCTGCTGCTTCTGTTATATGCCTCTCTAGTCCTCACTCCGCTCTGCTGCTTCTTCACTGGGCTAACCCTATCTCACCATTCAAGACCCAGCTCAGACATCAGCCTCCCTGAGCCCTCTGACTCCCCAGACTGGCTTCGTCCCCGCCTCTCTCCATGTTCCCACAGACCCGTAAGTACTGCTGCACCAGCACCTCTGAGTGACTCTGCAGTTCTCTAATTCAGCAAAACTGTATGCTGGGCGCTTAAACCATTAAGGAGAAAACGGATATGCTCTCTCGTCCTTGTGCATTCTCGGCCACACCACCTCCCCCGGGGCCCGCTGTCCTCCTACCTTGGGCAATCTCGAGCTGCCGCTTGGCGTCCCCCAGTGCGGAGAACAGGTCGAGCTTGATCCTCGTTTCTGCGCTCAGGCTGTTCTCCAGGTGCTGTGTTTTATCTTGCATGGCTGAGAGAGCTGACATTAACACCTCAGTGTCCTTCTCATTTTCCTTATACTTCCGAAGCTCCTATCAATATCATCAAAGCAGCAATGTTACAAGATAGTTTGGGCATCGGTCTACAAATTAGCCTGAAATCACAAATAAAATCCCGCTATTATTGACCTGGCCCCTAGGACACAGAATGCCAGTGTTCTATGGGTTTAGACCCACCACTTAGAGGGCAAAATGTCTTTGTATGGTGATGTGCACACACAAAAACATTTTAGATAAATCTGACCATGTTGGGTTTTTCTGTCTCCAAACAAGACACTTTCTTACAAGCTTAATTCAGAACCAAAAAGAACATTTTCCTTGCTGTCAGTTGCAAATGTTGCTGTAATACTGTAATCAAATTAGCCAAAATTCTACTCTCAATTTGCACTAACAATTGTAAAAATGTTAGTTATTTTAATAGGGCACACTGCAGAATAAGTCCACTTAAAACATCTGGTAATGTAACCAATAAATATATGTATAGAGATATTTTAATTTCTTCATTTTAAAAGAGATATCCACACGTATTATAGAGAATTTTAAAATATATTAAAGTTCAAAGAGGAAAATGAAAATCACCCAAAATCCCAACACTGTGAAAATTTGATACATATTATTTTAAGTCTTTTAAGCACATGTGTATCTTTTAACATAAATGAGGTAACAGTATGTGTTCAGTTTTGTGTAATTAAAAAAAAACCATATAATCGCAAATGTTCTTTGAAAATGTAATTCTTAATGGCTGCATAATACTCCCACATATATATGTACCATAATTTATTAAATGAATCACCTATTGTTAAGATTGTTTCTTTTTGCATTTAAATTACCACCATAATGAACATCTCTGTATATATATCATCAATAAGACTTTAAAAAATATTTACCGTAGGTTGAAGTCCTAACAAGGAAAATACTTAAAAAGTACATGACCCTTTCCAGAAAGTTACACTTCCCCAGCAATGTATGAGGCCTATTTCATTGCAGGCTCACTCAGATTGATATTATCACTTAAAATTCTTTGCTAATTTCACAGGAGATAAATGATACTCAATTTTAATCTATGTCTTATGATTAATAAGGATATAATAATATGTTATCAGCCATTTCTAGTTCTGCTGTGAATTAACTGTTGGTATCCTTTGCCTATTTTTCTGTATATTTGAGCTTAGCAATTTTTATGAATTATTTATGTATCGAGAGTATTAATTCCTTATTTATATTTGATGCAATATCTATACTCCCCCAGTTGATTATTCTAATTTATATTTTCTGCTTTGTGATTTCTTCCATTATATTTTTGACTGCAATGTAATTTTTAACTTATTTAAATTTGGGGTGACTGACATTGGTTAATAAGATTATATAAGTTTCTGTATTATAACACATCATCTATATATTGCATGCTCATCACCCAAAGTTTAGTCTCCTTCCATTACCTCTTCCATCATTTTTGTTTAGAAAGTCTTTCCCTGTTTCAAGAGTAAAGAAATTCTACTATATTTTCACCTAGTTTAAAATAAAATGTCTTTTTATTTCTGCATTCAACTCTTCATCTGGAATTTCTTTTTGTATAGGACGGAGATGACCTTCTAATTTTATTGTTTTCCTCACCATTGCCATCCATTTCTGATGCTACCTTTACCAAACATGAGTCAAATTACTGTAACTTTATAATATATGACATTCATTTTAAATGTTCCCTTGAAGTGCCAATGCCAAATACTTTGCCACAGTACACATGGCTCCCAAAACTGGCTACGTTCACAGCACTGGCAGCTTTCCTCCCAAAATGTACTGCTCAGAACTGCAATCTGGAAAAGCTCAGAGTAACCAGAATGGTCAATTCCCTGGGGATGGAGAGACGGTGGGGGCTGATAAGAGATGTATAAATCCCAAAGGACACTAATCTGGACTATAACCTAGAAAAATAAAATGAATCTACAGTAATTCAAATTCTGGTATAAAACATGTCAAAGGACCATCAACATTTCTGGCTTGTATTAGAATCTGACTAAGTTAAACATGACATCAATGAGCTGGACAAGATTAGCGCTTCCTCTGGTCATAGAGCTTTTCAGATGCAATGGGATTTGCCTGTATCAAAAAGCACCATCTCCACATTGTATCACAGGCCACCAATCAACGCAGAAGAGGAATTCAAGTACAAGAAAGCCTTTGGTCCTCCCATTACCTGGACTTTCAGTTCTAGTTCTCTGAGCTGGTCTTCTTTCACCTTCATGTCCATTGTGAGCTTCTTACCCTCTGCCTCCAATTCTCTGATCCGATTCCGTAAGGTTTCGGTGCACTCTCCCCTTTTGAAAAGGAAGAGAAGGAGAGAAGGGGACTTAAAAGACTATCGGTTTATTTATATTGCAGGATTGATACTTCTCTATACTCCAAAGTCAGTCAGGTATTGGCTGTCTGGTATGCTTTCTATTCTTTGATAATTTCAACAAACTCTGAAAAAATAATTATCATTAACGGTGTATCTAATATGAGCCAGGCACCAAGCTAGGTACTTCACCCACACTACCTTCTTTATGGGGATAGGGTATATTATCCACTTTTATAAATAAGATATAATACTAGTTCATGGCTACCTAGTTTGTAGGTCACAGAACTGGGATAAAAATGGAAGTTTCCCAACAAGCTTCCCACCCTGCCATATGACTTGAGACAATGCACACAAACTGAGCAAGGCAGAGCCAGACATGCCCAGCAGGGGGCAGTGAGCCAGAATTTTTTTCCACTTTTGAGGGACTATGCCTTGAGACTTTCACCTTTCTTTAATCGTGGTTGTCACAGGCCTGGAGTAAAGAGAAGAAGGGAGCAGCATTAGGTGGCTTCTCAAGGCTACAACAAGGATAAACTACAAAAGATGATAGCAAGATTGCAGAAACAGCTTGATGGAGAAAGTAGGTGTCTTGCCTACACAAAAATATAGGTCCAGTGAGAGACTCAAAGTCTTGAGATTTCGTTAAGAATAAAAACAATCGCTACACAAGTGATGGCAAACAAGGACCATCTAAGGGTAAGATCAAAACAAAACAAATAAGCTTCACTGGAAACAAAAGGGATTTAGAGCAGAGAAGAAAACCAATTTACTGATTCTCAGGTATACTAGTAAGAGGCACTATACAACATGGTTAAGGAATTGTCATATACTTCTCAGCGGGTTTTTTTGGGGGAAAAAGGGTAGATGGTAGATGAATTAAGGACAGCACAAGCCACACTAGATTATTGTTCAGAAAAGTCTCCTGCAAGTTTAAGTGCTTCAGAAATGCTTACAAATCTTCAAACAATTAACAGACCAAAAACTCCACATTAGATTAGGTTAGGTTAGGCCTGTGGTCAGCAAACTGCGGCTCGCAAGCCACATGCAGGTCTTTGGCCACTTGAGTGTGGCTCTTCCTAAGCCTTAGGAGTACCCTAATTAAGTTAATAACAATGTACCTACCTATATAGCTTAAGTTTAAAAAATCTGGCTCTCAAAAGAAATTTCAATCGTCGTACTGTTGATATTTGGCTCTGTTGACTAATGAGTTTGCCGACCACTGGGTTAGGCAGACTAATAAAGGGTCTTGTGTGTCTGTATAGATGCTGATAAGCCAAGTGAGCTCAGCTATCTGCAGTACAGAGTCTGCTGGGGGGAGACAGGATCACACAGGAGAAAGAGTCCTCTCCTGCTGTTATTTCCTAAAAGGTAAGCTGAGGATTGATCAATTATTCTGCAAATGCCAGAACCCAAAAGAAGGCTATTAACACACCAAATACAAAAAAGCAAAACTCAAGGAAGAATGCCAGTAGAATTATATCACATAGATTCAAATTATGATAGAAACTTAAAATGAAATAAATAATAATTTACCCTCACTCTGCATCTGTAAACCCGTAACTGACTTCTACCATGCAGATGACTTCACTAGTCAAGAAAACAAAGGAGCCCTAACCAGTTTAGCTCAGTGGATAGAGCATCGGCCTGTGGACTGAAAGGTCCCAGGTTCGATTCCGGTCAAGAGCATGTACCTTGGTTGCGGGCGCATCCCCAGTAGGGAGTGTGCAGAAGACAGCTGATTGATGTTTCTCTCTCATCGATGTTTCTAACTCTCTATCCCTCTCCCTTCCTCTCTGTAAAAAATCAATAAAATGTAAAAAAAAGAAAACAAAACAAAGGAAAAAAGTGAAGTAGAAGCCAAAAACAAACCAAGAGGCTCTTAACCATCTTCTCTCCTGGCTTATGTTCAGGTAGCAGTTACTATCTGAATACAGTACCTGAACATTAAGTTTGGAATATTTGCGTACTTTTCAATGGCATAGGAAGTAGGCCCTAATTTGTATCACTCCACAAGTTCAATGATGTCTAAGAGTGACTTATGCTTCCTTTCCCCCCATCTTTTCCAGCTCATTTGACAATTTGCTGATATCCAACAAAGACATAAGCAGTTAGTACATAGTACTTGGGAACCAAGGTTTTACCTTTCTTCCATCTATATATATAAAAGGCTAATATGCTAAGTGTCCGACCATCCAACTGGTCTATGACGTGCACTGACCACCAGCGGGGCAGATGCTCAACACAGGAGCTGCCGTGATACACACTGGCCATTGACAGAGAAACGGCACTGTAGACCTGGCGCCCTCAGAGCAACACTCGGCTTCCCCCAAGTGGAACACAGGCCCCACCACCACCCTGGAGTGACACCCCACCAAATCGCAGCTGACACTGCCAGACCCCATGGTGCAAAATGTGGCCCACAGCCCAGTCCAGCCCAGCTGTGGGCGCCGGGTAATGACGTCACGTAGCAACGCCTGCCTTCCTCTCCCTAGCGACTAGCTTCCCTGGAGTTTCTTCAGCCCAGGAACATGACTTGCTTTATAGCCAGGTGGTAACATTTCACACTTTAACCAAATGTCTGTGAAGCATTTTCCTGTGCCTCATCTCATTTGATCCTCACAGAAGTCCTGGAGTAGGTAGCTAGGAGACTCAGTGGAATCCTATTGTCTTTTCATTACCCAGAAAATGGATATTTAGAAAGCTTAGAAACTTGACCCAACTGAAAAGAAGAAAGAAATGGTGGACCTTGAAAATGACTTCAGGTTTTCTCGCTGCGCAGAATATAGTCAAACACTGCTGCAGTTAAATATTTTACCCTTTGTTCTCCCTGCATGATCTACAATAATAATCTGCTTCCGTGTTAATATTTACTGCTGTGTTGCTAACAATTACCTGAAAGAAGTTGGGGTGCTTCACTGAGCTGGAAAAAGTTTAGCTAAATCAGAAAGCAGGTCTAATTAAGCAAGTTTATCGATATATATCTATATCTATATCTATATCTATATCTATATCTATCAACACTAATAAAAGAGAAAAATGGTAATTGGCGTACGAGCTACCCTTTTCATTGGCTAATCAGGGCTATATGCAAATTAACTGCCAACTAAGATTGGCAGTTAACTGCCAACAAGATGGCGGTTAATTTGCATATGTAGGCACAATGCAGGGAGGTGAAAGGGAAAGCAGGAAGAAGCCCCCTGCCACTGACAGTGATTGGAAACCCAGGGGGGAGCTAAGAGCTGGGGGGCAGGGCAAAGGCGGCCCCAGGGCTGCCTTTGCCCTGCCCCCCAGCCATGATCGGAGAATCAGGTGCCTTTTCCGCCCTGGCCAGTGATAGCAGGAAGGAGGGGTGGAGCCAGCAATGGGAGCTGGGCACGGTCGAAGCTGGCAGTCCCAGGAGCTAGGGGTCCCTTGCCTGGGCCTAAAGCGAAGCCCACGATCACGGGGCCGCTGCAGCTGTGGGTCCCCGCTGCCCGGGCCGGACGCCTAGGCCAGAGGCGTCAGGCCTGGGCAAGGGGCCGATCCTGCGATTGGAGGGTGATGGGGGTCAACGCCTGAGGGCTCCCAGTATGTGAGAGGGGGCAGGCTGGGCTGAGGGACACTCCCCCCACACACACACCCAGTGCATGAATTTCGTGCACCGGGCCCCTAGTATCTATATAAAGCTCTCGCTGGCGCCAATCACACACGTGTTTCCATCTGTCATTGTTGATCGTGAATTTGGTTGACACTTCTATTATAAAGGGTGAATAGCAGTATTAAAATATTTCTTCTAATTAATTTCCATTCAATGTGCACTAATTCATGCACCGGGCCTCTAGTTTTTAGATAAAAACTTCAGAAACACACACCAATGAGTAGGGAGTAGTGATGGTTCTACAAAAAGTACAAAATTCTAGATTGGTTCTTTCAAAGTGTTTAGTAATTATCAGTTTGGAAGAAAGTGACTGGAAACCCTTTTTTTAAAAAAAATATTTCTATTGATTTCAGAGAGGAAGGGAAAGGGAGAGATAGAAACATCAATGATGAGAGAGAATCATTGATTGGCTGCTCCTGCATGCCTCCTACTGGGAATCAAAGCAGGCCGATGCTCTATCCACTGAGCCAAACCAGCTAGAGCTGGAAACCCTTTTATGAGCAGCACTCTGCCTCCCAGGTGTGGGAGGCATGGTGATATCCTCCCCTCACTTTATGGAGGAGATCGCTGAGGATGAAGTTGTTATAAGAGAGTGCAAACTTGCACAGATGGAGTTTAAACCAGCTAATAAAGCCATAATTAAAAACAATCCATCCATGCACGACTATTGTAGTTCTAATCCTGCCCGAAGCATCAAATTCCCATGGCTGTCTCGGTACAAGGAAAGCCAACCGTAGATTAAGCACTCAGGTGACACGGACATACCTAGACGCAGCAGCGAATGCAACAGCCCGGGCAGCAGTAGCTTCTTCTAACTTCTTCCTTTTTTTCTCTTCCATTAACTGCTTTTCTACAAAGCTTCGGGCTTCCTGCTCAGCTTTTAGCTTTTTTTCCAACTGGCTGATGTTCTGTTTGTCTTTCTGCTTCACTTGCACAGCATTATGTAACCTATATGGAAATGATTGTCACACAGTTTTACAATTACAATACCCACTATGAACCCTGGAAAAACATGGCTCCTCTTTGTCATTTTAAGGCCAAAGTAAAGAAGAGGTTTGAACAGCAAACATAAGTGTCAACTCCCAGGGTGCCCAGGGAGAACACACTGTCATAATTACTTAACAATTTCTAAATACCAATAAGCAAGCTGCCATATAAGATACAGACCTAGCTTCTGCTCTATCTACAGAAGGTCATTCAGAAAATAGGGTAAAGCAAGTTTCTATCAGAGGGAAATGTAACAGCAGAACTAATTCAAGTGCCCCAAAGCACCTTGAAAGAACTTCAGTCTGACCAAGGCACAGCTGATGGAACCAGCACCACTGAAACTGAGGTAAAGTGTGAGTGGGGGAATGTCTTTCTTTGCCTGAATATAATTATGCTGCTGCCTCTTCTTTACAGCTGTGAGATGGTTTTTCTAGAGTATCCCAAACTAGATTTTGTAGGGTCATAGGATGCTTCATTTCAGATGGAAATTTCAGCCATATTCCCTTCCCTGCCTACAACCACCCCGCAGCTTAACAATATAAGGTCAGTTTATCTAAATACATCAATAAGGGTGAGATGTTCTCTATGTATCAATGCTACAGTCACCACATGTGGGTCAGAAGCAGTGGAGAGGTTATTTGCCTATAATGCTTAAACTTTTGAGTTACATTCCTTAAAAATATTGAAGAATTACTCCTTCAATAGGGCAAGCCCAGAAAACCCAAAGCCTATAATATTATTCACTACTGTAGGCACACAGTGCTAAGAAACTAAAAAATAAAAAAAGGACATACCCATATTGAGTCAAGAAATAATTCCAGAATGAATTAATAGAAAGCATAAGAATTCACATAGAAGAGCTGGCTTTTTGCCTGTCTCTTCAAGTAAAATCAAAGTTCAATGTCATTTAGTTTGGGAAATCAAAGTAAATAGAGTCCAGTGCTCTGGAAACTTTCACTCAAAGGATCAAGAGCTTCAAATTGTGGCAGAAATACTTCTTTTCAACTTTCCGTATATTATCATAAAAGCTTGATAACTATTTTAAATTAAGATAAGTCATTAAATGAGAGAGAAGACAAAATAGCAATATTAACAAACTTTTGCTGAAGTGAAATAGGTTCTTACAGATTTTATAACATGTTGTGTATCTGGTATTAAATTAAACATTTTATTTAAAAACCCCTTTGCTCGATCCCTTTGTCATCATGAATCTTGTGCTCCAATCCCTGGAAACAAAAGAAGCAGTGAGGCCACTTGGCTCATCAAAGGCCTGATAGGTGCACGTACTTGTTCTGCAGCAGCTCATTCTCCTGCCGAAGCTGGCCCATTTCTGAGCGGATCCCTCGCTCGGTGCTCGAGAGGGAGCTGATCTGACTGCGGAGCTCTTGTTCCACTTGCCTGCTGGCCTGCAGGTCAGCCTTTAATTTTTTAATGTCTTGTTCCAGCCTAGGAGAAGGAGAAACACAGCATTTTCATCACAGAGAGGGTACCCATGGGGCGTTGTGGAGACCCTGGCTAAAGTCCCAGACTGCTGGGTGAATGGCCGAGGACCCCTCTGGCAGCTCCTGCCATCACCACAACTCCTATCTGCAACTGGCTCTTTATTGAAAGCTTCTGCTTGGGTCCCCACCTCTTCCCACCAGAAGGTAACCTCTGATTTCCCCCAAATGTTTGTGAACACTGACAGCTAAAGACGGTGCTTGTGAGCATCTCAGCTGCGAATAGAGGAGGAGGGAAAGGCAAAGAGAGTGTGGCTGAAGGGTAAGGTCCCCTCCCTACTGGTGAATTGCCCGTGCCCCTCAGCAAGGGAGGTACGTTAGTAACACCCAGCTCAGGACCCACCTGCTTTGAGATATTCTGATAGACCAGAATCTACTGTCTGAGATTCCATCCCAGCACAGGCCTAGAAGAAAACAGTGTCGGAAACAACCTCCTGAAATTTCTAGCATCCTTGCTAAGTGATGTTCACACCTCTGGTGAGTGTGACAGAGAGCTCATTAGACTCAGGACAAGGAAAGAAAAAAAGAACAAATTGCATGCTCTAAGACTCATAAGAAAACACCATCTGTGAACTGAAGCCTGTATTTTCTCTTCAATTCCTTACTCCTGTTCCATCTACTTTCTTTATTTAATACAGTATTAGTTTCATGTATTGGGGAACTATTATATGCACATGTATGGCTAGAAAAGGTCAACAAGAAGTGTAAAATCAAGCTGCTTTCTTCAAGAGGGGACTTTACAGTTTCACTAGAGGCCAATAAATTCTTAAAATGATTAAACACAAGGAAGGCCATGATTACATACATGCTAGAAGGAATAATAATATTTAATGAGAACTTATGTACCAGGCATTGTTCTGTGGGTTTTAATAGTATGAACTCATTTATTCTACACAACTTATGGCTAAATCCAATTATTATTCCCATTTTTATAGATGAAGAACTCTATAAAACTCTAGATCCAGGAAAGCTTCCGGCCCAGGTCACACAGACAGGCTAGCTCCAGAGTCCACTCTTCACCAGTAGGCTGAACTGTAGTTATACCATCCATAGCCTGGTATGGGTAGAAGTGCCACATGAGTTCTGAGGAGAGAAGATGGGAACTGAATTGGGTCTTAATGGCTGGGCAGGATTTGGAGAAACAGAAGGGGAGGAAGGGGCATTCTACATAAGGGAGAAAACATGTCCAAAAGCTCAAAGGCAGGAACAGCCATCGATATGTGAGGGACAGAGCCTCTGAGAAAGGCCTGTACTCCGGGAACAGAGTGAGAAAGGATAGAATGGGTCTGCTGGACGGTACTTTGGCGAGTGGCACTAGAGGTTAGACCAACGATGGCTGCCATGTGAGACTAAGAAGACACCTTTCTCTACAAACTTATAGGTAGGCAGAAATCAGTGTGCTCTGATGAGAATTGTGCATTGCCCTAAACAACATACCAACAGAACCAGGGTTTCTGGAGGGCGATGGTGATCTCCCCTTGGGATTGCCAGCTCCACAGACTAAGTCCTGACAGACATGTTTCATTAAGCACCAAATCCCCAGGGCCCACCTCACTTATTAGTACTTACTAAATATGTTCCCTGGCCTCTCTTAGCAAACCAAGAGATATTTCCTTATCTACCTTTCGCCAACTGAAACAAAATCTCAAAAACAAAGAGGAATATAACATTGATGGTCATCTCCCAGGCACAGTAGACAGTCTCTCTGCCCAGTGACGGGGAGCACAGACTGAGACTTTGTGTTCCAGGAGCTCCGTCAGGTCTCCTGACACAGCTGCTCCCCAGGGAAGGGTCACAAGTCAACATCACGCCGCACTTTCCCTATTGCCAGGGTTATTCCAGTTGAACGTCCTCCCGGAACTGCTCTAAACAATTACCGACCGGCATTTATACCATCCCACACCAGCCCTCATTTGCCCGAAGTAACCCAAGGGATGCTTTCCAAAATAGATCAATTGCTGTTAGGTTATCCCCATTAAGAAGTTTGGCTGGAAAACGTGTTAGGTAATTTATCTTTCTTCAGAAGTCGATTTCGCAGTCTGAGGATTGCATTTTCAGTAGAAAGGGTGAATTTTAAGATAACAATAGTGACTTAGCATGGGTTAGTAATGGGGTTTAGAATCAGGATTCTAGACTCAGTTCTGGTGCCAACTCTGTGACCCTGGAGGAGGCATGTAACCTTCCAGGACTCAGTTTCCCCATCTGAGGCTAACGTCTGTAAAGTTCCTCCCAGCTTGGTCTAGCATTTCTAGGCTTGACACACTTACTGCTGGCTGCTGATCTGCTTCTTCAGATTAGCAACCTGAGCTGTATCATATGCAGAGGCACAGGAATCAAGTTCCACACAACCAGCCAACTGGGGGAAACGTGTGCCACACTGGGAATGAAAGAAAAATTAAATCTGCACAGGCTAGATGTCAATAATTTGCAGTTATTACCTTTTTGCATTTTTAACTGATAAAAGCCTTTTTTTTTTTTGCCATGAACTAAGAATAACAATATTCTGAATGAAATTTTAGAGCTCCTTGAAAAATGTAAAAACTCAAAGAGTTAATAAAATTATGAGAGCAAAAAGTGCAGAATATCTAGAATGTAACTTATGGAAACCACAGAACACTAAACAACGTATTTTTAAAAGTAGAACTATGAAAATTTTGTCAAAGACATAGCAGCACAAAACAAAAAAATATAAAATGATGTGGTTACAAAGGTATGTTGAAAATTTATTAGTTTTACACTTAACACATTGTATGCGGGAAACGTATTTATACGTTTTACGCATTTATACGTTCTACCAGTGTAGTAGAGCGCGGGACACATATTAATACGTTTTTTATAGACTAGCGGTAGAATGCGGGTAACGTATAAATATGTAAACTAAAGTTGTCGTAATTTCATTGAATGTTGCCATTTGCGCAAAAAATTAGCAAAAATGGCCCGCGCCACCTGTTCGCGCGATAAAAACTACCCGCAAACAATGTGTTACGATTTGTGTACTTTTGTGGATGTGTGTTATCCTATATAATAAAGAATATGCAAATTGACCATCACTCCAACATACAAGATGGCCGCCCCCATGTGGTCAAAGATGGCCGGCAGGGGAGGGCAGTGGGGGGGACCAGGCCTGCAGGAGAGGACAGTTGGGGGGACCCAGGCCTGCAGGGGAGGGCAGTTGGGGGGGGCAGGGGAGGGCAGTTGGGGGCAACCAGGCCTGCAGCGGAGGGCAGTTAGGGGTGACCAGGCCTGCAGGGGAAGGCAGTTGGGGGGAACCAGGCCTGAAGAGGAGAGCAGTTAGGGGTTACCAGGCTGGCATGGGAGTACAGTTGGGGGTGACCAGGCCTGCAGGGGAGACCAGGCTGGCAGGGGGGCAGTTAGGCGTCGATCAGGCTGGCAGGGGAATGGTTAGGGGGTGATCAGACTGGCAGGCAGAAGCAGTTAGGGGCAACCAGGCAGGCAGGCAGGTGAGCGGTTGGGAGCCAGCAATCCTGGATTGTGATCAGGCCTAAATGGGCAGTCGGACATCCCTCAAGGGGTCCCAGATTGGAGAGGGTGCAGGCTGGGCTGAGGGACACACACCCCCCTCCCGTGCATGAATTTCATGCACCGGGCCTCTAGTCTATAATAATAAAAGGGTAATATGCTAATTAGACCAGACATCCTTCCAGACGAAGCTGGGGCCGGAGCGAAGCTGCCCGGTCCCAGATGCCTGCCGGCAGCCCGAGGAAAGCCCGGGTCCCAGGTGCCAGAGGGAAGCCAGTGCCGGAGGGAAGCTGGTGCTGGCAGCCAGGGGAAGGAAGGCCTACTCTTGCACAAATTTTCGTGCATTGGGCCTCTAGTAATTCCATAAAAGGTTTATTTTAAAAAATAAAATAATTTCACAAGACACAGAACTAAAATGTTTCAGGATTTTCATAACTGCTACCATCTATTTTGTAAAACTCTGAATTAGTTTTCCAAACAGTTGCAGCAAACCTATGAGTTAGTGCCAGCATTACCCAGTTTAAGAAACACTGATCTGCCCGGCCAGCATGGCTCAGTGATTGAGCGTCGACCTGTGAACCACAAGGTCACGGTTTGATTCCCGGTCAGGGCACATGCCCTGGTTGCAGGCTTGATCCCGGTAGGAGGCATGCAGGAGGAAGCCAATCAATGATTCTCTCTCATTACTGATGTTTCTATCTCTCTCTCCCTCTCCCTCTCCCTTCCTCTCTAAAATCAATAAAAATATACTTTTAAAAAAAAAGAAACACTGAGCTATAGGAACACTGCATAATGACACATAAGATAACTTAAAAGTGCTAAATAGTAAATTCAAAGTAATTTTTAAAATTTCTGAGGGGAAGTTTTTCATTGTCTTGCTACAGAAAGCATTAACTTAACCTTAAACATTCACTATATTTTAATCCTTTACTAAAGTAGGTAGTTAAAATGATTTACAATCCCTTATTGGATTTCTTTTTCATTACAGAAGTGATACCCAGTCGATATTTTTAAAAAACTGCATACAATAGAAAAGTATAAGGAATAAAAACGTAATAACTCATAATCTTCTCATCCAGACAGAATCACTCACTATTCACATTTGGTTTACTTATTTTCTGTCTTTTTTTCCTTTATCTTCCTTCACACATGTAAATATTTTTAATATTGGTGAGACAGTAACACACATACAGTTTCTATATCTTAAGCCATTAGAAATTTTTTATAAATAATTTCATTGCTGCATAGTATTCCATTGTGTGGATGTACTATGCAATCTTATTTTGTAAGATATAGTTCAGTTTTTGCATATGGTCATTAAAAAGTGTCTGCGTGAGTTTTAAATGAATTATGTGATCAGTACATTGAACTGAATCAAGACAGTCAAGTGCCAGGGGCATTTATTAGACAGATAGCTACTACCTGTCTTAATGATATACTTAACCCCTTGATGCTGAAGGTCAATACTTCATAGATAAAAATCCTGTATAATAAAAGGCTAATATGCAAATCAACCCAACAGCAGAATGACTGGTCACTATGACATACACTGACCACCGGGGGGCAGATGCTCAATGCAGGAGTTGCCCCCTGGTGGTCAGTGCGGTCCCACAGGGGGAGCGCTGCTCAGCCAGAAGCCCTGAGTCGGGCTCACAGCTGGTGAGCACAGCGGTGGTGGCAGGAGCCTCTCCTGCCTCTGTGGCAGGCAGACATCCCCCAAGGGCTCCAGGACTGCGAGAGGGCACAGGCTGGGCTGAGGAACCCTCCCTGAGTGCACAAATTTTGTGCACTGGGCCTCTAGTACAGATATATAATTTATTGATGTGATACACTGAGAAGGTGTTAAGAAGGTAATGCAAAATCTTCAAATGTATTCATGAGATTTTATTAAAATGTCAATAGCTATAATATAAATTTAAAGCAAGTGATCAGGAAGAACATGAAACAGAAGTAATAGTTTATAACCCTAAAATGCATTTCAGTAAATAGAGATTGAAAAAAGAAGGAAAAAAGTTCATCTGTGAGCTTATACCCCATTTTTGAGAGCTAAAGCCTACTCTCTTCCCTACACAATAGAAGATTAAGGGGTAAAAGGCAAATTTCCTCCAGAACTGCAACCTCATCCAAAAAAAAAAAGAGGGGGGCCAGACATTTCAGGCAAACTTTGGTAAGGCTTAGGCAGGCAATAAATGCACTTGCAGCTTGCCCAGCTCCTGTGGCACTACTTCTCACCCCCACAAAGGCTGTCTAATGGTGTCACCACTTGGAAGACAGACAGGGCCCATGGCGAAGCTGGAGTCTATGTCCAATAAATAAATCTATTTGTGCCAGTTAGACAAGGCAGGGTTCTAGCCAACTGAAAATGTTACCTATTAGGCCCAGGCACCTTTCCTAGCCACTTTACTGATCACTTTAGAAAATAGCATTCAACTTCTAACCTTGTGAAGCTACATCTGAACTCCAACTCACAAGTGAGAGCTGGGGCCATCCAGAGCAGAACTTCCTCAGGTCTGCACTCTGACGGCTGGGCTGACTTCCAAGCAAAGCTGACAAGTTGAGGATCCCTCTTACCCACTCCAAACCTTAACTCTATCTCACCTTCTCCCTCATCCTTCCCACCTAAGGTAAGTTACAGTGTAAATGGTGGATAATTATTTAATTTTAATAGGACAAGATTTACATTTTAATAACCTCCAGAAGAATGAAGCTCAAATATTAACCCTTCAGGCAGGCTAAATAGGAAAAAAATCTTTGAGTATCTTGAAGTATACCTGGTAGTAAAACAAAGTACAGTATTTAAGTGTCAGCTTTTAGTTGAAAGGGGTATTGTTTTTAAGTATAGGGAAAGGTTGGAAGATATTTATGTCTAAATGTCTGTAATCCTTATCTTTTGTGAATTGCTTGAATTACAGCCCACAGTAAGATGATTTCATTGAAAGTTTAAAAGGCTCCAATAACTTCAAGGTTTTAATAAAGCCTGAAGCTTTGAGGCCTGACTGAGAAGCACAGAGGAACTTGAAGGCTTTGGGGCAGTAAAGTTCCCCAGGAAGCAAGTCTTACAAAAAAGAGGGAGACCTTTTCTCAGCCAGGACTTTACTTAGAGATGACTAGGTTCCCTAAACACTCTGAGTCACACTCCATAAAACTACCTAAGTGTATATCTGCGGGCGTGGCCCCAGGAGCCCATCAGGAAGACAGGGAGCCATGGCTCTGCTGGCCATCTCTGAACTCTTACGTGCTAGTGACAGAGATGCTACAGGCTCTCCAGGACAACACGGCCCTCACAATTCTGCTTGCTTTCTAAGAAAAGGGCTTCAGGTCCTCTCCAAATTATACAGTCAAGTCATTGAAAGAAACCTGTCTCACAAGTCAAAATCACCCACTCCTTGTTTCCAGACATCTTCTGCCTTTTATTATACCACTTAACCTGGGAGGAACGGACTCTAACTGTCAAATTTTACTCATTCTCTAAGGCCCAGTTAAAAAATTAAAACAAACAACTGAACAAACTCTCCAGCACGAGGTGCTGATCTCCAGGGCCCAAAGTTCCCTCTCTTTCTGAAATCTAAAGCCTTTACTATTGACGCTTCTCATTTGGCACTAAACCAGTGGTTCTCAACCTTCTGGTCCTTTAAATACAGTTCCTCATGTTGCGACCCAACCATAAAATTATTTTCGTGGCTACTTCATAACTGTAATGTTGCTACTGTTATGAATCGTAATGTAAATATCTGATATGCAGGATGGTCTTAGGCGACCCCTGTGAAAGGGTCGTTCGACCGCCAAAGGGGTCACGACCCACAGGTTGAGAACCGCTGCACTAAACCATTCATTGCTTGTACTTTATAAAATTTGTTCTGGTTTATGTATCTTATTTCTAAAAAGACTAAGTTTTCTGAAGCCAGAAACCAACTGTGCTATAAAATTAGAAGCTGGAACTCTATTTCTAAAATTTCTTCCAATCCTTCCAGACCATGTCTCTCACCCTCACTCTGTCCTTAGAGAGAACAGGTCAGTGTTACAACAGAGGAGGCTCTAGAACCCTATCTACAGCAGGCCGTCAGATATTTAGTTTAAATAATGGCTGAAGGAGACGGGCAAGTAGGTTCCTGCTTATCAAGAAGGCAGGAGAAAAACGAATGAAGAGCAGCTGCTCCATCTTGGTAAGTATCTAATTCCATTAGGACAGTGGTCGGCAAACTGCGGCCCCTTGAGTGTGGCTCTTCCACAAAATACCACGTGCGGGCGCACGAGTACAGTGCGATTGAAACTTCGTGGCCACACTCAAGGGGCCAATGGCTCGCGAGCTGCAGTTTGCCGACCACTGCATTAGGAGATCCCCTGGTATACATTAATCATACAAGACAAGACTTGCTTAGGGACCACACAGCTGTGTATGCAGAAAGCTGAGCTCATACAATCAAAGATCTGCCCCCCACCCCCAAATAGCCTGTATCCTCTCCATAACTCCTTCCCCTCTCCCCTTCACAGGTCACTCACACTGACAGGACAGGCAGCACGGGTCATTCTCATAAATTCGTGAAAATGCCTCATTACTGACTGAAGCTGCTCAGGGATACCCTGTGAACCACAGCTTTGGAAACAGCAAAATAAAGCTGCCTCAGGTCTCACAATTGCTTGCCACGCACAAGCATCCAAAAATAAGCAACAGCCTGATGACCTAATTACTAGGTGAAAGCGTATTACAAAATACCTCTGCCTCTGCTCCCTGATCCATCAAATACAAAAGGCAAACACATTCCTTTTCATTAAAGAATGCAAAGAAATGCAGAAAAGGAATCCTAGACTTTCACACAACTGGTCATTCTGGGAAATGAACAACTGACTTCTCGAAATCCTTCAAGAATAAAGGTATAAGTGCCAAAAACTAGTATTTTTAATAAGGTCTTTCTTTAAAGGCTGTGGTCAGATTTGGTAGTTTGTAAAAGTCCTTAAAACGTTCAAATCTGTTGATGCAGCATACTCCTCTCAGATATTTCTTCAGAAGACTGGTGATAAAAAGACTTATGTAAAAGTATGTTTGTTGCAGCATTACTTATAATTAAGAAACACTTAAATATTCAACAGAGATTGGCTAAATTGTATATTCATGTGTCTGTCTGACATGCAACCATTAAAAAACCATTGAGGAAGAATATTCAATGACAAGGGAGCATGTTCATGATACAGTCAGTAAAAAGGACAAAAAAAGAAAAAAGACTTGGAGGCTATATATTAAGATACTGGCACCCGCTTTTTTCCTCCCTGGTTGCCTGAAGACCAACCTTCATCATGAATGACACAGTAACCATCCGGACCAGGAAGTTCATGACCAACAGACTACTTCAGCGGAAGCAAATGGTCATTGATGTCCTTCACCCTGGGAAGGCAACAGGACCCAAGACAGAAATCCGGGAAAAACTAGCCAAAATGGATGAGACAACACCTGATGTCATCTTTGTGTTTGGATTCAGAACCCACTTTGGTGGTGGCAAGACCACTGGCTTTGGCATGATTTATGATTCCTTGGATTACGCAAAGAAAAATGAACCCAAACACAGACTTGCAAGACATGGCCTATATGAGAAGAAGAAGACCTCAAGAAAACAGAGAAAGGAACGCAAGAACAGAATGAGGAAAGTCAGGGGGACTGCAAAGGCCAACGTTGGTGCTGGCAAAAAGAAGGAGTAAAGATTCTTCGGTGACTTTATCTGTGATGGTTGTGCAGATTTTTCATGAGAGGATTAATAAACTATAAACTTAAAAAAAAAAAAATAGTGGCACCCTAGCTGGTTTGGCTCAGTGGATAGAATGTTGGCCTGCAGACTGAAGGGTCTTGGGTTCAATTCCGGTAAAGGGCACATGCCCTGGTTGCAAGCTTAATCCCCAGTAGGGGGTGTGCACAGGGGGCAGCTGATCAATGATTCTCTCTCATCTTGATGTTTCTAGCTCTCTCCTGTCCTCTCTGAAATCAATATATATATATATATATATATATATATATATATATATATATATATAGTAGTGGCTATCTTTTATCTTAAAAGTTGGATGTAATCAACATATATAACTTATTTTCAACATTTTAATTATTTTATAATTGGGAAAAAAGTTATTTTAATAGAGGCTGTTAATGGACTTCCCATAGTTTTCACTGTTGCTCTTAGATTTTCCCATGTTATAGACCAGTTTTAAAATATTCTGAAAGTCTTAGGGAAAATCCAACTCTTTTACTTTACAAACTTTTTAGGTCATTCCAAAAAAAAGGGGGTCTTAACTTTCTGAAGTAGATAATGGTTCGGTTCCTTAATCTACATTCCATTCGTCAGTTCCTATCAAAGCAATAGTTTTTCTAAATCTGGATTCTAGAGCTAGTTTATTGTCCTGCTCTGGCTCCCTAAGGAAAGAGGAGAGAGCAGGCATTGCTTTGACATCAGACCTGACATTACAAGGGATGGTACTAAAAGGTCCAATTCTAAACTAGCTGGCCTGTGAAATCTGTGAATACCTAGTGTCCATGTCCCAAATTCTGGTGTATTTTTTGCTCTAAAATCATGGCAGAAAAACATCTTGGAGTGGAAGAAGTCACCAGTCCTAGGTACAGGAGGCCTAAGCAGTTCTGTTTTGTTTGAGGAAAACCAGAAACCTAAACCACCTTCTTGTCCCGGCTCTTCTAAGTGGTCTGAAAGCCTCCTAGTCAGGGGTGAGGATTAAACAATAAAGGGGGCAGTCTTTGACTGGGGGCGGAGTGCTGACAAAAGTGCATATTTTCCAGGAGCTCAAGGAACTACAGGAGAGGAGGCAGAAAGGTACAACAGTACATGGCAAATTAGTTAATGGGATTTACCAGATAATCCCTAACAAAAGTCCTTCCTATAAGAGTCAAGTTTGATTGGTATATTAGTGGGGTCAGGGGGTAGGAGGGAGCAAAACTAAGAATAACAGGAAGGGTCAGGTGCAGAGGTTGCAAACTGGTGAGCTAATCTGGTCTATAAATATGTTTTGTTTGACCCTTCCCTGCATGATGTTAAAAAAAAATTTTTAACTGGTAGATTTCACATAAAGATATCTATTTTCGGCATCTCTTCAAAATACCAGATTTAGCAACATTGGGCCTGCAACACCCCCCCCCCGCCCCCCCGCCCTCTCACTCAAGCCACAATTAGCTGTCCTGTTTGGAAGAGTATGTGCTCCAAACTCTCTGGTGCCTGGTGCAGTACTAAATACAGATGATTGAACCCTGGCCTCCCCCTCGTGCCTGTGCAGCACTGGCTCTAGAGCCAAGGGAAAGGTCAGGGCAATGGTCCTTTTGAGTTCATTATTCTGTGTTTCTGTTTCAAATCTGTTACAGCATTCTATCAAGAAAGGTGAAGTGGCCCATAGCTGGTTTGGCTCAGTGGATAGAGCATTGGCCTGTGGACTGAAAGGTCCCAGGTTTGATTCCCGTCAAGGGCACATGCCCGGGTTGCAGGCTCAATCCCCAGTAGGAGGCGTGAAGGAGGCAGCTGATCAATTGATTCTCTCTCATCATTGATGTTCTATCTCTCCCTCTCTCCTCCTCTCTGAAATCAATAAAAATGTTTTAAAAATACAAAAAGAAAGGTGAAACGCACTTTATGAGAGAGAAGAGTTGCATTTTTCCCATAAAAACAAAACAAAACAATAAACAAACACAAAATTTGTTTTGTGTTCTAGCCAGAGTCTCAGCTGGCTACAAAAAAGATCTCAAAATCCCCAAAGAGGTGCACAGACTGCAGTACACTCATGCTGACTGTTAAAGTATTCAAACACCCAGTTTCTAAATGATAGCGTGAGTAACATTTAAAGAACATAGTTCCTTTTGCTAGAAGTACCTCCTCTTCAGGGAATCCACCTCTAATCCCCTTAGCTGGAAATCTCAATTCATTATGTGCCAGAAGGGGTACTGACTCAAAGTTTTATAGTAGTTCCTTCTGAATTCTAGGGAGGAAACTGCAATCTGTTTGATTAGAATGAAGTCTCAGTACTAAACATAAAAATTTTTCTAATGCAGACTCTGCCTCCCAGATAATTTGTGTTATTTCAAACTTTATATATCCATACAACATAGGTAAGTATCTTCCTTGACCACCTGGGTATGGACTCATTACGTGAATTGCTGGCTTAAATTCATTAATGTCTAGGTTCTAAAGTGCCACATGGGTTTCAAGCCATAAAACAGCCTGTTTAAGTATAAAATGATTATGCTTCTATTGCCACGTTTATACCAAGCATAGTATAGTTTTAAATCACTGCAATGGTTAAAATAAACTCAAACTATATTTTGAGTTAATATAAACAGAGCTAACCAAGTAAAACTTATAGGTACCTTAAATATTATAAGCATGGCAGAAAATGAAAATAAATCAGGTCTGAGAACATAATCTGCTCAGAGACAATGCTAGACAAACATAAATCAAATACATGTTCCCACAGAGAGAAAACAAACACACCAAACTTGCCTCTACTACTTATTTTTTTCACTTATTTCCAAATAATTTAGTAGCAGCTATATCCAATAAATTTAATCTAGTTAGAACCTCCACGTGTCCAGTGTTCATAATCTTCATTCTAAAGTTTACCTCTCAGCTGAAACCGATACTGTTACAAATAAACTACTGCATGCACTTGTAAAATGGACAGCCTGCTTTGGTAGCCAGCACTCACGGGGAGGGTGTCAAGCAAGCCATTTTGCAGTAGTAGTTTGGCAGAGCTGCATGTGACCGCACATATAGGGAAAGCAGCCAGGGTGAAAGCTCAACACCCAAATCACTTCTCCCAGGTCAGATTTTCTTTGGCAAACTGTTCCTGACACACAGTAAAATGCATTCAAATGCAAAAGAGAACAAACAAATACACTGTAGCACTGGAGATGATCTATGTAAAAGCAGTCAATATATTTTCTAACCTGGGAGATTTCTTTGGAGGAAAGATTGAAACAGAAACATGGGATCTGAGCTCTCTCCAGTAGCTACTACAATACCATAAAGATGAAGAGAATGGCCAGGGCTCAGGGTGGAGGGGGGGAAGACCCATAGGAAAGATGAATAAGACATGGCAAACAGGTTTCCTCCCTGGCTGTTCCTGGCTGAGATGAGGCTTGTGCCTAGCTAGACTCCTTGGCCCTGGAGTACAGCCAACCACTGCGGAAGCGAATGGCGTTTTTGCCAGCAGCCCCTTGCAGTTTTCTTCCCTTGTAACTTCGAGACATTCTTGAACTTCCTGTACAGCCTTCGAAAAGTACTGACAGAGTACTGAATTTCAAAACTTTCTGGGAAATACCAAGGAAAGGAGCTTAGAGTATAAGGTCTTCTATATTTTAGAAGTAAAATTCACAAGAATCTACTCAAGAACAACAAAGTTTGATACTGGTGTCTGTCTGGTCCTTGGCCTATTCTAACGTGAGATGGAGGTTTTCTAACTTCGAAAGCCTTTGAGCTACACTGCCACTCAACTTTGAGAACTACACTGCACTGCAATGAAATCACTGAGGCCCATCTCCTATCCCCATTCTAATATTTTCCCTGCGTAAAGGTAGTATTCATTCAACAAGTATTTATTGAGCATCTACTCTGAGCAAAGAACTGTGTACTGTGGCAGATTAGGAGAAAAGAAGGTCCCCCTGCCTTCATTAGGACACATTCTATTATAGGTATAAACCTGTGGAAAAATTCATACTACATAGAAACAACGTAGAAAGTAAATATCCTATATAATAAACTAGGGGCCCGGTGCACGAAATTCGTGCACTGGGTGGTGGTGGTAGGGGGAGTGTCCCTCAGCCCAGCCTGCCCCCTCTCACATATTGGGAAGCCCTCAGGCATTGACCCCCATCACCCTCCAATCGCAGGATCGGCCCCTTGCCCAGGCCTGACGCCTCTGGCCTAGGCGTCTGGCCTGGGCAGCGGGGACCCGTAGTGGCAGCGGGGGGGGGGGGGGGGGGGTTCCACGATCGCACGGGCTCTGCCCCTGCCCCTGCAGGAAGCCTCTGGCTGAGGCGTCCGGCCCGGGCAGCGGGGACCCGCAGCTGCAGCGGCCCCGCGATCGTGGGCTTCACTTTAGGCCCAGGCAAGGGACCCCTAGCTCCTGGGACTGCCAGCTTCGACCGTGCCCAGCTCCCATCGCTGGCTCCACCCCTACTTCCTGCTATCACTGGCCAGGGCGGAAAAGGCACCTGATTCTCCGATCATGGCTGGGGGGCAGGGCCGCCTTTGCCCTGCCCCCCAGCTCTTAGCTTCCCCCTGGGTTTCCGATCACTGTCAGTGGCAGGGGGCTTCTTCCTGCTTTCCCTTTCGCCTCCCTGCATTGTGCCTACATATGCAAATTAACCGCCATCTTGTTGGCAGTTAACTGCCAATCTTAGTTGGCAGTTAATTTGCATATAGCCCTGATTAGCCAATGAAAAGGGTATCATTGTACGCCAATTACCATTTTTCTCTTTTATTAGTATAGATGGTTACTATGCAAATTGTCCCCTCGACAGGGAGTTTGACTGGGAGTTCAACTGAAAGTTCAACCAGGGGGTGAGGCCAGCCAGCTAACTTCCCGCAGCCCCTCCCCCAGCTGACCCCGCCCCTGATCCCCCCCCCACCCTGATCGGGGTCAGGGCCACTGGCCAACTGCCCATGACCCCTCCCCCCGCACCAGCCCGATCAGGGCAGGCCAGCTGGATCCCACCTGTGCACAAATTCATGTACTGGGCCTCTAGTCCCCTATCATCATCTACAATTGACTGTTTGGTATATACTATCCTATACTGTAAAAGCCTAATATGCTAAGTGTCCGGTCAACCGTCAGCCATTCAACCAATCAAAGCGTAATATGCTAATGATATGCTAAGGCTGCTCAACTGTTCGCTATGACGTGCAATGACCACCAAGGGGCAGACAGTCAACCGGTTGACCAGTCGCTTTGACAAGCACCGACCACCAGGGGGCAGACACTCCAACTGGTAGGTTGGCTTGCTGCTGGGGTTCGGCAGATCGGGACACACCCTGAACCCTCCTGCGGTCCCTCCCCGGCCCCAATCATGCACTGGTGGGGTCCCTTGGCCTGGCCTGCACCCTCTTGCAACCCAGGACCCCTTGGGAGATGTTGGAGAGCTGGTTTCAGCCCGATCCCACAGGCCAGGCTGAGGGACCCCACTGGTGCATGAATTCATGCACCAGGCCTCTAGTTTCAAATAATTTTCTGTATACATAAGAACTATATCCTCCCATATTTTGTAATGGGTTCATACTAAATAATCTGTTTTGCTACTTCCCCTTTAATAATTGATCTTTCCAATTACCTTCTTTTAAAAGGGTTTCTACCTTTCAAGAGAATCCTTTGTAACCTTCCCACTTAAACTACTGTGATTCCCACACTTAGAACTCTTCAGGGCCTTGGGGGAGGGCTGGAATGGTTCATAAAAGGCCATGCCCCTCCCCAAGGTACCTGTCCCAGGAATGCTCACAGGCTTTATTCCTGCACTGACTGCCGTGTCTTCTTTCTTCTCCATAGTCAGGTCTTGGCTTTGGATTCTAGTCCTGCTTTGTGTCTACAATCTTGGGCTCCATGATCTGAATCTTCTTCCCCACTTCCTGTTGTAACTTAGAACTAACAAGTTCATTCCCTTCCCTGCCCTGGGAGCTAAAAGCCAACCCCACCCACTCCTAACCTCAAACCAGGCCAGTACCCAGACAGCTCCCTACAAGGGAAAGGAAAGATGGATAGTTGCAGGAAGAACTGATGTCTCTTTGTTCTTCTGGTAAAGAACATTAGCCCTCAATTTTCCTTGTTGCTTTGAAATGCTTCTTAAGCTAACAACACAGGGGCTTCCTGGAATCTCTTCACTTTGCTCTTTTTCAGTTATTCACACCAAATTATACTGAATCTACTGATTATTAAAAATCAGTATTTTTGCCCTAACCGGTTTGGCTCAGTGGATAGAGCGTCAGCCTGCAGACTCAAGGGTCCCAGGTTCGATTCCGGACAAGGGCAATCACCTTGGTTGTGGGCACATCCCCAGCAGGGAGTGTGCAGGAGGCAGCTAATCGATGTTTCTCTCTCATCGATGTTTCTGGCTCTCTATCCCTCTCCCTTCCTCTCTGTAAAAGATCAATAAAATATATTTTTTTAAAAATCAGTATTTAAAAAATATGACCCTTTCTTTTCCATGATATATTTTTTTAAATATGTTTTTATTTTAGAGAGAGAGGAAGGGAGAGGGATACAGAAATAGAAACACTGATGAAAGACAGACATCCATCGGCTATCTCCTGCATGACCCCTACTGGGTATCAAGTCTGCACCCAGGCATGTGCCCTAACCGGGAATCAAACCATGACCTCCTGGTTCATAGGTCAACGCTTAACCACTGAGCCACAGTGGCCGGACGATATATCATTTGTGATTGTACATTAACATCTTAAAATGTGGGAAAACAAAAAATATGAAGTACTGTAAACTGTCTCCTGTTGTTTTTCCCCAAACAGCAAAACCACACTAAGTCAGAGGTTACACAGCAATCTCAAATGCTGGTAACTGGAAGATAAGATTACTCAGAAGTATAGAAGACTGAATACTAGTCAAACCACATT
This sequence comes from Myotis daubentonii, assembly GCF_963259705.1. NCBI lineage: Eukaryota > Metazoa > Chordata > Mammalia > Chiroptera > Vespertilionidae > Myotis > Myotis daubentonii. Next base: position 204,369,603 of record NC_081842.1, read on the forward strand.
TGGGCGAGTCCAGTATAAGGGGAAAGATGGTTATTTTTTAGCTTTTGCTATCTTCATCCTCCCTTCTGAGAGAAACCTAAAATTATAAGACATGTATCTAAAAGGCTTATTAGACTAGAAAGTGGAATGAAGAGCAATGACATTCCCATCAGCTTAAATTAGAAAGTCACACACACTCATATCACAGCCTACTAAAACACAATACTCATCAATATACTCACCAATGAACTAGAACATTGTATTGTATAGCCTAATTATAAAGTATATTGGTATCAATCTATACGCTCCACAAATATAATTTCTCTAAGACCTAGATCTGGTAATATAAGTTAGTTCCTAGGTATGAGTATAAGTTAAAATACTCTTCGGTATAAGTGAATGAGTTAAAATTTCTTAAAGTACTTCTCGCCCTGACCGGTTTGGCTCAGTGGATAGAGCGTCGGCCTGCGGACTAAAGGGTCCCAGGTTCGATTCTGGTCAAGGGCATGTGCCTTGGTTGCGGGCACATCCCCAGTAGGGGGTGTGCAGGAGGCAGCTGATGGATGTTTCTAACTATCCCTCTTCTTCTCCCTTCCTCTCTGTAACAAAATCAATAAAATATATTTTTTTAAAAAGTACTTCTCTAGTCCTCTCCTCCCCCTAGTTCCTCTTTGAGGCAGGACCCCACGTTCTTAGAGATTGCTGGGAAAATGCTGATAAACATATTCTCTTTCCTACCTCCACTTCCCAACCCCACCAGGCTCTCAGGTCTCCAATAAGCAGAATTGTATAAACAAACTAAGTTATAAGTAACAATATTTTAGTATTTGAAATAACCAAATGAATTTAGAGAGAGATAAAAGAGCGAGTATTTGAGCATGTGAGCATTGTGGAACCCAAAGATGAGATACTGCCCACCACCCCCATCTCGGAACAGAAGGGTGGAAAGCCAGAGCTGCCTGCCATGCCCTAGCCAGTACCCACAGCATAACAGGGTCTCCTTGGCAGCTGGATCTGGAGTCTGGATGTTGCTTTATAAAGCCCTTTAATAAAATCTTTTTAAAAGAAAAAAAAAAAAGAGCGAGTATTTGATATACAACTTTTTCCAGATTTCAAATTTCCTCTGAACAACAGGCCCCTCTCCCCATTCCATGGCTTCAAATTTTCTTGGAACTTACTATCTCAGCCAAGTCCAGACCCCAGGACCAGAGGTCTTCCAAGCAGCCAATGATGGGCTCTCCTCAGGGTAAGTTATCCCTTGTCTTAAATTCTTCCAGTTCAGGGTTCTTAGGTCTGCTGCTGTCTACCCTTACAATTATCCCTAAAAGGCAAGTTCCATGCTCAGTGGGTCTAGCTGTCTGGACCAGACTAACTCCCAAGCTAGACCCAACCAGAGTTAAATTCCCAAGGGTGTAAGCTCTCAAGGGCGGGCCCCTTCTCTCCCCTTTTTTTAAAAAATATATTTTATTGATTTTTTTTTACAGAGAGGAAGGGAGAAGGAGAGGAATAGAGAGTTAGAAACATCGATGAGAGAGAAACATCGATTCAACTGCTTCCTGCACACTCCCTACTGGGGATGTGCCCGAAACCAAGGTACATACATGCCCTTGACCGGAATCGAACCTGGGACCCTTTAGTCCGCAGGCCGACGCTCTATCCACTGAGCCAAACTGGTCAGGGCCCCCTCTCTTTTGAGATAAGTATGCACTTGTGTCTTTAGCAGGAGCAAGACTTTTTAAAACACTCAGAACAGCATCTCTCTAGAAGAAAAATAAATGAATTCTTAAATTCTAAGCATTTCTTCTATAAATGTTAACCACTGGAGCATAAAATCTAGCTCTGGTGTCAACCCTTGAACCAACTTTATCTATATGTGCATTTAAAGCTAAAACTAAAATATAAAGCAGAAAAATGAAGGCGATCAATAAACTTCTATTAAGCAGCATGGTATAACAGAAAAGGCAGAAGTCAAGAAACTTTGGTTCTGGACCTGGCACCACCACTCGAACTGGGTCACCTGGACTAGCCATTAACCTTCTAAGGCTCATTAATTTCACTGCTCAAAAGGGTTGAGGAGGCTGGTGTAGATTTTTAGATCTCTTGCAGTTCCAGAAAAAAAATAATCATCATTCTAAATTCTACTCCGTTTTGTTGAATGCATTTCTACTAGGCAAACTGTGGATACTTTTCCTTTATGACTTCTCACCAGACATTATTCAAGTTAAATAATTGACATCTTATTAAAAATTAGCACTAAATATAAAAAAGGTGAATCTTCTGTCTTGGGTACCAAAAACATGGCATGGAAATAAACCAAGAAGAGACTTCTACTTTAATACTTCTATAGAATATGGAACACTTTACATTTTATACTCAAAGTTTTAAATTCTCTCTCTTAACCAGGAAAACTGAATCAAGTAACAATCACCAACAAAAAACCCCACAGTCTTGCAGCTGTATTTGAGAGGGAACTCTGTGCCAAGTGCAAACAAAACTGTTGGCTCTCCTGCCTGCAGGAAAGCAGCTCGGGTGTCCCACAGTGATCCGCCCAGTCTTAGTGACTGCTGAACGATAGCACAGACCCGCCATGGAATATTCCACATCAAGTGAAAATGAGGGTTAGGCTAAATTGGGAAAAGGCTTTCTATATGATTTAAGTGAAAAAAAAGCAGAACAAAAAACTACACAAACACTGTGGCCACAATTATATAAATGTAGGTGATGAAAATACAACATTTAACAGTAATTTGTGTCATAGTGGTGGGACTATTTTCACCTTTTCTCTACCTAAATTTTCTATAATTTTTTCACACCAAAAGTATTTTTTAAACCACCACTGAAGAAAAAAAAACTAAGCAAATCTCCTTCTAATGTTTTTGTTGTTGTTAATCCTCACCTGAGGATATTTTTCCTTTGATTTTTAGAGAGAGAGGAAGGGAGTGGGAGAGACAGAGAGAGAAGCATCAATGTGAGCGAGACACACTGACTGGTTGCCTCCAGCACAATCCCCAACCAGGGCCAGGGATCAAGGCTCCAACTGAGGTACAATCCTTGATGGAAATCAAACCCCAGACCCTTCAGTCCAAGGGCCAACAATCTATCCATTGAGCCAAATCGGCTAGGGCTCTCATTCTAATTTACATCGCTCTTTTCTAACCCAGCACTTAGTTGAAAAACAAAAACAACAGCAACAAAACAAAAAAACTGATCTTTCTCATTGCTTTTTCTGTTTTTGTCTAGAATTTTTTCACATGTCAGAATTAAAAATATTTTTGGCTACCAACACTGTAAGTCTGTTGCTAAATACCTTGGGTAAAGGATTCAGAAACCAAGCTGGCAGAATTCAAGTGATTTTGTAAGATATGTATTTCTCAAATCAAAAGAGGGCTTTGGCCTGGTTTTAGCAAATTCCAAACTTTTCCTGGGAAGGATCCTACAGGCAACACTTATTCCCAAGTTCTTTAACATGACCCACATTCCTCAACCTTAGTGATCTACCAGCATGTTTTCTGTAAAGGGCTAAATAGTAAATACCTTCGGCTTTGTAGGCCATTACAGCTACTTAACTCCATCACTGTCGTGCAAAGGCGGCCATAGACACTATGTAAATAAATAAAATGTTTTACCAAATCAGGCATTGGGCCCGATTTTGCCTGTGTCCAGTTGTTTGACACTTTTAATATATAGCGCATTAGAGAACATCCATGGAGCTTGGAGAAATAGAAAAAAGATCTGAAGGACTATTTGCCCTTTCTTAGGGAATGAACATCAAACCTTATTTTGACAGCTATAGTGATCTACAAGAATTCTCTTTGAACGTAGTATACTAATGAATTCCCGCCACCTAAGAAAAGCTACTGAATTGGTTCCTCAAATATAGCAGTTCTCAACCATGATATTGAGAAAGACACAGCTATAGAATGTGTTGCAATTAATTTACTACTAATAATACAGTAATGGCTTTCAAAAGATTTTTAAAAATATGTATTTAAAGGGGTAGCTCAATATTCTCCCTACAGCCAGCATGGACCTGCACACAACCCTGGGTGTGTCTGCAGCAGCAAAGGGCTAATATGCAGTGTCAGCCGTTTATGTTGCACCAGAAGGAGCCTGAGTCCAGCCCTCTCCATCTGAACTCAAACATGCTTAACTCTCTAGCTAACAACTCAAACATGTCAAGTTTGGATCAGTTACAGTCTTATTAATATTCATCATGAAGTCAAACAAGAGGAAACAGGAGAGAGCCAAGAAGAGCGAGAGGAAGTGTGATAAGACCTTCTACAGCCAAGCTGGATAATTTACTCAGATAGATAGTCTTCTTTTTATAAACTTTCATTGTTGTTCATCATAAAAAAAACTTGAAAATGCATGAAAGTAAAAAGAAAAAATAAAGCCTCAATACTACCATGGGGCAATAACCATTGTTATCATTTTGGTTTCTCTCCCTTCAAATCCTTTTCCTATGTATATTCTTTAAAAATTATTTTTAATAAAATTGCTTTCTACTTTCTTTATAAAATATTGCTATTAGCACTTTCCTATATTGTTTAATATGGCTCAAAAACATAATTGTTAATGCCTATATTAAAAGTCCATCAAATGGATGAACCATAATTTATTTACATTTATCCCCTACTGTTGGATATTTAGGTCATCTCATTTTTTATATTACATTAAAAGTTGAAAATAATCCTATGGAAGCTTATAAAAGTATTTAAATACAATATTTTCTACTTATGTATTTGATAGAAAGTATTCCCTAAAACAGAGTAATATTCTGGGACCCTTCCGATCAGGCACATCACATTAGTGACCACAGGAAGAGGCACGGGGGCACTGGACCCACACATACTGGAAGACTGACCATCTGAGTGAGTCCTTGAACTTCTTTACTGAAGGTAGATCAGGCAGTAGAGTCAATCAACAACCACAACTGAGGCCCAAGTGAGATGGTGTCATAAGACTGAGCCTTGACTGCTCTCTCTGCAATACCCAACAGAGGAAAATTGTTTTGAGTTGACTGCCATTATTAAAATTGTATCGGAGAAAGGATATCAAAAAGCTTGATATCAAAAGGATATCAAAAGTTTTTATTTATAGTATATAATAAATCTGTGGGATAGCTGAAATAAAAGGTCAACTAATTAATTGGTCTTTTCCCCATGGGCATCTACAGGAGGCTTCTCTGCTGAGCGCTTTCTCTACAAGCATGATGTCGTAACAGACAGATGGGGCACCAGCCTGACGTCAGCAACAACAGGGTGTGCTTCCAAAAGTGATGGGGCTATAAAATTTCAAGAGCCTTTCGCAGTAGAGCCCAAATATATTTCCCTTAACCTAGCCACCAATCAGAAATGAAAGAAATTAATAATCTTGTTTATATAAGTTAAAACACTGGAAACCTTCTCTCCTAGAATACACTGTCCTTACGCAAGCCAAAGGAGAAGGATTGTAAGGTAACTTTTAGAGGGAGTTACAATTGCCCTCTTCAGTTACACATTTAAAAAAGCTCTAGTTCAGATACCAGTTTCCAAATTAAAAGATATGAGGGTACAAGGAACACGGGTATTTTAAAGAATACACAAAAATATAAAATACAGCAAAATTAAGTCTGAGCCAGTCAAGGTAATACAACATTATTATTTTATTAAAGATGAAAAAAGGAATTATTTCTGGTTTAAATCCATGTCTAACACTGTATTTACTTTTAGAAAGAGATTATTTTCAAACCTAACTTTCCCAGAGTTATTTGGAGAATGATTTGCATTTTAAGTAGAAAAACAATCAAGCACAGAGTGGTAAGGGCAATTTTCCACCACCCTTTTTGGTATCTATCTGACAGAGATTTGCATCAACAGGACACACACTCTTCTTTTTGTGTCATGCCACAAGAACTTTGAATATGCAAAAAGGACAAAGACTAAAGATAAGCTTCTCCATAGCATTAGAAAATCAAGTTACATGTAAATATGTCAAATGTGAAAAGCAATCACTGTCCCTTCTTAAAACACTGGAAAGAGCTGGACTCAACGCTTCAGAACAGTGGCACCCGTGGCCAACAAACCCTTATGAAATAAACACTAAAATGTCAAATGCCGCAGTTTATAGTTATAGTATCTGATCACCAACAATTCCCACAGGCCCATATGGAAGTGTGTCTTTCAAGACCTAAGATAAGTTTATTGGAAAATGTTGGTAAGGACACAGCAGGCACACTTACCTTACCAGTGCGTCTGGTTTGCTTAGCTGGTTATTAGGAATACAGTTTTCCATTAAGTCTTTGTGTGTAGTTGGGCTCTTGCTACTGCATTTCTGCTTCTTCTCATTTTTACTAGATGAAGAAGGAATGCTCCCATTTGTGGCGCTGTGACTTCGAGGTGAGGAGTTCACAACTCCACTGGCATTTTTGTAATTTTTTGAGGAAGCAGTGCATGAGTCCTCTTTCAAGAGGTTTTCTGTACTTCCCACAAGATCATTATTTAACCTTTTACTGTTGATATGATTTTCCATATACTCAATTTCTTGTATTTTAGAGTCTACAGGTTGTAGAATATTGTTGTTATTTATTCCAAGGTTGTGTTTTTTGGCATCCTTGTCCTTTTCTTTCCCTTTTTCTCGGTATTCTATCTCTGGCAAAGTTGTGGAGAGTTTTTTGTTGGCTGGGATGCCTCCGTTGTGGTGTATAAGGATGGAGGAATCCATATCAGGTAATCCTTTGGCAGCTACAATACCAAAAACAAACCAACAAACAAAAAATCCACATCAGAATATTTAGTTGTATAAAACAGAAAAGACTGATTCAATAAACTGCATTATCTATGCTTAGAAACTCACATTAATCTGCAAGCTCATTTAGAAGCAGTAACTACACCACATCATGCTAACTTCAAGAAGCAAATCCAAATAAATTTGAGAAGCTGAATATTTAGAAAATTGCCATCTACATGTATAAAAGCCAAGCAACTGGAACTACAGGGAGACCAGAACGACTGGTCACTATGATGCACACTGCGGCGGCCAACAGGCCTGATCGGGACACTGATTGGCCCTCCAACCCTCCCACGGCCCCTCCCCCTGGCTGGCCCTGCCCCCATCAGCTCCCCCACCCCGAATGAGGGTGGGCCAGCCGGGGGCGGGGGGGGGGGGGTGTGGGAGGTTGGATAGCCATCCCAGCCCCTAATAAGCCCTCTCCCCACTGCCCCCCAGCTGGTCCGGCCCCATCGGGTCCTGATCGGGAGCAAGGCCAGCTGGCCAACTGACCGCAGCCCCCTGGCCCGCCCCACACCTGATCAACGCCCCCCTGGGGGCCAACCTCCTGCGGCCCTGTCCCCCCGCTAGCAGGCCCAGCCAATCTCCCAGTCCCTCCCCCTGGCAGGCCCCAATCACCCAAGCAGGGCCAGGCCCCGGGCTGGGACGAGGAACCAGGGGTGGGTGGTGGCGGATGCAGTGAGGAAAGGAGGAGGGGCGGAGGTCGGGAGGCAGGGAACCGTGCAGTGGCAGTGTGTGGGCGGAGAGGGAAGGATGAGGGGAGAGGTGGGGAGATGGGGAACTTGATTGGCCCTGATCACCAGCCAGGCCTAGGGAACCGACCTGTGCATGAATTTTGTGCACTGTGCCTCTAATCATTTATAAACACCAAACAAGCCACTAAAACTTTGCCTCAAAAATATGATGAGGATTTTATAATTAAATCCTACTTCATTTATCGGTCAAATCAAACTTGAGGTGAGAGGACACAAGCAGACCATATTCATAAGAAGCCATATTTTAAGAAATGTTTAGATTAAACAAACTTAATAACTTAATTGAAAACAAAGAGATTAAATGAAACAAAAGAAGTGTGATGTTACAATTCAAATCTCCTTTTTTTTTTCTTGACTCTAGATTTGACATAAGAAGTCTGGTCTGGCTGGTGTGGCTCAGTGGTTGAGCATCAATCTATGTACCAGGAGGTCATGGTTAACTCCTGTTTAGGGCACATGTCCAGGCTGCAGATCAATGATTCTCTCTCATCATTAATGTTTCTATCTCTCTCTCCCTCTCCCTTCCTCTCTGAAATCAATTAAAAAAAATTTTTTTAAAGAAGTCTGTATCATTTATTAGGTATCTTATAAAACATTTTCTATTTCAGGTCTACACATTCCAATTTGTCAAAGTCTACTTAAAGAGATATTTTTGCACCACACCAGAGAATAAGATTTGGCATATATCAACTACAAATATGACCCCTAACCCTAACCCTAACCCAAACTTTCAACTATCAAACCAAAGAAAACTGATACTGCTGTAAATTCATCTATTGAATTAATTATATGCTCATTAGAGAGGTCCTTATAGAAAAGGTACCATTTAAGTTCCACATGGCATTATATGAGCCATTTAAAATGGGACTTTTCCATCTTTGCTCTATTCAGAAAAATTTTGACTTATAAAACAATTCTGTTTATTTCTCTATCTGACTTATACTTTGATTCTTGGTTTGCTTCAGGTACAAACTCATACATTTATACATACTATTTTGCTACTAAGAATGAATATTTTAAAATATTTATAACAAAATATAAAAAAATAAGCTATAAAAATAAAAAATAAACATATTTAAAGGTACATGGTCTTCAGATCCTAGGTAGGGAACATCACTCACACTCTATATTTCATGATCAAACAAAGTAATGGCCCTAACGAGGAATACCAGAAAACAGGAAATCCTTGATAATCTTCCAAAGTCCTAGCAACTTTTCCAAAAAATATAAATAAATAAAATTGTACTGACAAATAAAATAATGACTAACCTATTGAGCCAATAGCTTTAGGGTAAAGACCTACCTTCCTCAGACTCTTTGTCTTGCTTCTGTAGCATCTGCTGCTCTGGGGGTAGGGCTTGTTGAAGAAGCTGCATGTAAAATTCGTTCTCTTTTTGTACTTCCTTTTGCTTCCTTAACCGCATTTTGTAGCTTACATAACTTTTGAAGCCAAAGCCCAAAGTCACCACAGGGTACCCAATACTAGAGAGAAGACAATCCAGCCAGTAATTGCAAGTTAAAAACAAAAGAACACGTGCATCATGCACATGAGGACACCTATGACTGAAATTAAGAAATAAACTCTAGATGATGATAGTTGAGCATTCAGCAAACACATAAATAAATGGGATGTCTGCTGTGGAAATCAGAAGCAGTTGGTATGTAGAACAAACCCCCAGGGAACAGTGGGACCATTAGACCATATGAAGCTGCCCATTAGAGTTGGCATTCTTCAAGCTAACTCAAGAAGTTACCACAGTGATTGCTGGATACAGTGGCTACTGTTGTTGATTAACATTCAAGTGCCTTGTGCAATATTAGAATTTGGGCATCTGTATGCTTTTAAGATCTAACAGGGTAGGGATCATAAGTCAATATCATACGTGTTAAAAAATCAAAAGGACATCATTTGTTTTTTAATACCAGAAAACAGGCTCAAATTCAAGTGACTAATTTAATATTCTTGCTACCTGAGGGAATAAAAGTTGAAATATTTTCATTTAACTCATCAGTCTGTTTCAAAGCCTCTGCAAATACTGTCAAAACTCATATTATACTTCATTAATTTTAAAACTTATCAGTCTCTGGAAAGCAATGGTAAAAAAAAATAGCCTCATGTGAGAATTAACAACAAAAAAAGTTTCATGGTTAAGGTTAAATGAATAAACTATCTTAATATTAATTTACATTTTAAAAGAAAAAATAATATTCCTTTAAATAGTAATAATATTCCATTAAATATTAATATTTTCTTGCTTTTATAAATCAGATAAGAAAATTATAAATTCATTTATGCTTTACGAAATAGCCATATATTTCATCAAGACTTTTTAGGAGCAATACCTTATCATTATGAAAACAGGTAACATTTATCAGGTACCTATGTACTTGGCATTAAGTGAAACACTTTACATACATCACTTCATTTCATCTTTCCCATATCCCCATGAGACAAGTCCCCAATATACAGGTAGGAGAACTAAGGCTTAGAGACAGTGACATGCATGTTCAAGGCAACAAAGCTGTTAGGGGACAGAGCTGGCATTCAAACACTCATTTGCCTGAACAGAGAGAGCTCATGCTCTTTGCCACCATGTTATGTGGTCTTCTGGGTTCACATAAAATCTCTAAGAAAAAATTTACAATTGAACTTACCATTTACATTAAAAACACTGAACTGAATTACAGATTAAGAATATACATAATACTCACCAGTGAGCAGCAAATGGACGACAAAGGTCTACATGAAAATTTTTGAGATCTTTAAATCTAATTGCTGCTTCAATATAAACAAAGAGTATCCAGAGGGACACTGTGGGCAAACACACTCCTCTTTCTGTGGAAAAGCAGCAGAGAGACAAGCATCAATGATACACTAACTAACAGAACAGATGGGTTGTTTGAAAGACTGGTTCAACTACAGTTACTTTCATTAAGACTTTCAAACAATTAAAAAGCAATTTAATACAAACTGAAAGCTTTTATATGACAAAAGATGCTATGGAATCATAGGAAGAAATAAAAGACAAACATTCTGGCAGAAAATATTTACAGTATATGTAAACAAAGGAGTTATAGCCCTAACATACAAAAAGCTCCTATAAATCAACAGAAAGGCAATGATTATAAGCCATAAAAGAAAATACATAGATGGCTAAAAAGCATATAAAAAGAGGCTCAATTTCACTACTGATTAGGGACATACAAACTTTAAAAATGAGATTCCTTTTTTTAACCCATCAGATAAGCATAAATTTAAGACATGTAATCGTATAGGGAGGGTATGAGAAAGGGTTCATTCTCATACTTGGCAATGATATAAATTGAGGCAAACATCTTAAAAGGCAATTTGGCAATATAATTAAATTTAAAATACTGAAACCGTTGACCTAGAAATTTCAATTCCAGAAATCTACCCTACAGAAATATAAGAACCTTGAGATAAGTATATAAGAATATGCACTGTATTATTATTTGCAACAGTAAAAAAATAGAATTAATTAAAATGTCCATCAATAGGAAACTGTTTAATTTTGGTTAACTTATATAATAAAATATGATGCAGTTTTCAAAAGAATGAAGATCTGTACTAATATGAAATATGTAAAAAAATAAATTATTAAGTACAAATGCGCTACAACACAAAGAAATTTTTCTGACACTGAAGTACTATTTAAAAAAATTTTTTTTCTTAACTACAAGCTCATATTCCCTTTGTAATTAAAAACAATTTCCAAGGAAGAAAAAAGCAGCTTGCAACAGAATAAGTTGCAAATAAGAAATGATTTTCACTGGTTTTAGAATCAAAATCTGCAGCGAGATCCATCTTTGTCAGGATGTGACTAATAATGGGGTATTTTATAAAGAGGGACTACATAGGCATGAGGTCCAACCACTGTGGGAAGAGCTCCTTTTAGACTGTATAAGGCAAGCAAGTTACAAAAGAGAGACTAGGGGAGAAAAATCAGTGACCTAAAGCTTTTTGCTAAGGATCTTTGGGATGAAACAAACAAACAAATAAATCATACAATTTTGGAACTAGAAAGAATATCATTTAGCCCTACTTCCTTATTTTACTGAAGAGTAAAGTGAGGCCCAGAGTTTATACAAATTGGTCCAAGTTTACAGAGATAATACTAAGTCTGCTTCTAAGGAGAATAAACCTAAGTTCCCTTAGGCCTAGTCCATAAAGAAGGAAAACACTCCCAACCTCTGTGAACGTAGCTAATAGACTCAATCATTCTTATAGATTATACAAAAAAAGGTACTTTTACAATATAGGAATACAGAAGCAACCTTTAGAAAAATGCATCTTCATATTAGTTTCAAAATAATTTATATTCCCAACTGGCCAGTGCGGCTTGGTTGGCTGGCTGAGCATCGGCCCGTGCACCAGGAGGTTCTGGTTCAATTCCCAGTTAGGGGACATGCCCTGATTGTGAGCTCAACACCCAGTAGGGGGCGTGTAGGAGGCAGCCAATTGATGTTTCTCTCATCAATGTTTCTATCCCTCTCTCCCTCTCCCTTCCTCTCTCTGAAATCAATAAAAACACATTAAAAAGTTATATTCCCTATTCCCTATATTAATTTCTAAGGTTATCATAAATATAATAAAAAAATTACATTACAGAAAAAAATAGAAAAATTTGGACAAAATATCTGTATTTCTAAACCTATCAAACAATAAAATAAAATTATGTTGAAAATATTTTTGAACAACAGTCATGTTGTACATACAATTTTGTATTCTATTCCCCCCCTTTTAACAGCAAGGGGAAAAATTTATAATATAATATTCTTTTGTGGCAATATATAATTTCATCAACCATTCCTAATATTCTTAAGAAAGAATTTTACATTTTAACAACTGGGGAAAAATTAATCCCAAGTTATATAAACTGCACTCATGTTTGTTAGAACCAATAGTAACACAAAGTTGTTTTGTTTGTTTGAGCTCCAATCATTCCTAATTAAAACATACTTAGCAGCTTAGCTATTCCGACATACATTTCTGAGCCTAGGGCTAAAGAGAGGCCAGTATCACTTATGACATTAGCTTCATTGCTGCCCTGTGGGTCACCCACCAAACTCGTTCCCAGTAGATTCTATTAATAGTTATATGAGTAGTTTTTTCTTAACTACTGAGACATTATTAAAGTAATTTAGGAAATCATTATAGTTCATCCGAGTCACAGATTATCTGAGCTGGAAGGCTCCCTTAAACATTATCTAGATTACTCTACTTTCATATGACAAAGAATAAACTGAGACCTAGAGACAGTGACTACTGTAAATGGTAACTCACTCAAAACAGGCCCAAGCCAAGGAAATACAAGGAAAAACTGGTGTGTAGGAAAATCTCTTTAATTAGAGGAAAGCACACTCAGAAACCATCATGCTAGCTTGTAAAGCAAGTCATATATGAAGGAGTGAAGATGGAGATGGAGAAAACCACGCTCATGATGGATACTTTAAGTAACAGAGCTGAACTGCGTCTTCTACATGGGCCAGCACCACCCTCTTAGTAACTTTGAGAAGAGGATGAATGTTGCTCCAGAGAGCTTTTATTAGCTGGTGTTCCCTAAGTGGTCAAAATCCTACAGGTTGCAGCTGGTCCTAAGAATCAAGTTTCAGGCAGCTTTGCAGACAAGTTAAATGATCACATCCCTATGCATCTGATGTTCAGTCTTTGACAGTGGAGTGGAACTGTCAAAACATCTCATTTCATCTTAATTTGAAATATCAGTAAGAAGAAGGGAGGTGACTGTGTAACTTCAAGTCAGAACATACCTGAAACAATACATTTTGGTTAAAAGAACTACTAAGGCCTCATTGGTGTGGCTCAGTGGTTGAGTGTCAACCCATGACCTAGGACAGTGATGGCGAACCTATGACACGCATGTCAGAGGTGACACGCAAACTCATTTTTTTGGTTGATTTTTCTTTGTTAAATGGCATTTAAATATATAAAATAAATATCAAAAATATAAATCTTTGTTTTACTATGATGCAAATATCAAAAAATTTCTATATGTGATACGGCACCAGAGTTAAGTTAGGGTTTTCAAAATGCTGGCACGCGAGCTCAAAAGGTTCGCCATCACTGACCTAGGAGGTCATGGTTTGATCCCTGTTAGGGCACATGCCCAAGTTGCGGGCTCGATTCCCAGTGTGGGGCGTGCAGGAGGCAGCCGATGAATGATTATCTCTCATCACTCTCCCTCTCCCTTCTTCTCTCTAAAATCAATAAAAACATTAAAAAAAAGAGATAAGGATTCTTAAAAAAAACAAACCCACTAAGAACTAGGGAGATTAGGATGATGAAGTGCTTAAAATAACACACAAGGAAAAGTTGATGAAACCAGAGATGTTTTACCTCCAGAAAAGAAGACTTGAGAGGATATGACAGTGTCTTTAACTCTCTAAAGAAATATTAATGTGGATGGAGGTTATACCTATTCAGTGTGGCTCTAATGCAAGGAGGTCCAATATTTGGCCTTGAGGAGATGACCTGCAGCTCCCCTGAAATTTTAATGAAATTTAAAATTTATATCCTCTAAGTCAGATCAGTAAGTCCAAAAACAGTTAAGACGTACTAGGTCAAAAGTATAAGGAAGAAAATTCTGGCTCAGTATGAGAAAGAATTTTCTATTACAGATGCCCCAAAACAACAGTAGTACTAGTAAGTGCCTTGTCACTATAGGTTTTCAAACAGAGACTAAATACCATGTGTGAGGAATGCTATACCAAATAAGGCTTCAACTAAATGACCTCTGACTTCCTTTCAATGCTGAAACTCCCAGAACATTTTTCCTATTTGGCACATAGCTGTCTTCAAGCCTACCTAAATAGGACTCACTCTGACTTAAAAAAAAAAAAAAAATGATGATGAGAGCCCTGGCCAATTTGGCTCACTGGATAGAGTGTCACCCTCAGACTGAAGAGTCCCAGGTTCCATTCTAGTCAAAGGTACGTGCCTTGGTTGTGGGCTCGATCCCCAGCCCTGGTTGGGGCGCCTGTGGGAGGCAGCCAATCGATGTCTCTCTCTTCCTGTCTCTCCCTCTCCCTTCTCTCTCTCTGAAAAATCAATGGAAAAATATCCTCAAGTGAGGATTAACAAAACAACAACAAGATGATGACAGCAGTAACAATCGAGATATCAAGTCATAAAGGCTTAAACTTTTGATTTAATAATGAAAAAATAAAACATATTTTAAAGGTATATTATAATCTATTAGGAAAAGGGAACTTTAAAATGTCTACATTAAACTGAACTCTAAATAATTTATTTAAAGATTAATCACATTTAAGAAGTCTGAATCTAAGATTTTTGTCCATCTAAGAAATCATGAAGACTTACCTGTGTGCCATACGTACTGAACCCATACATATGTGCTAGCAGCAAAAAAAAGCCATTGTATGGGGATGAACAGCAGACATATGATATTTGACGTGAATGCTACACAAACAAAAAACACTGAGAAGGCCTAAAGGGAAAAACAAGACAAAATAAGAAACACCTCTTAGAACCTGTTATTTTCAAACAGAGATTATTAAAAATATGTTGGACAAAATCTCTGAAACTACCATGCAATAACTACAGAGCAAGTTGTAACAGGAAATTTTAAACATTTAAAATCAACCATATAAAAAGTAGTGTTAATTTAATGTTAAAGAATAATCCTGTTTATGGCCTCAAATCATGAAGAACTGGACTAAAACAAATTGAGGTTGGTTCAAGTGAGTTCACTTGGACTCCACAGGTAGGTTACTAAAAGAACTAGCATTTTAACACAGAAAAATCTCCTCTCTCCTTACAATACATTCCTAAAGAGCCTCATTCTTAAAGGGTAGGTTGCTGGAGCACATATGAACCAAACTAAATAATAAGAATTATGCTGATGTTAGTGATTTTACTAACACAGCTTTCCTCGGGACACACTTCTACCTATTACCAATGGGACATGAGCTCAAAACCATCTTTTCAAGGCATAGATTTGCTTTGACCAAAGCACTATGCCCAGGTAGAGAGAATTATAAGTTTAAGATGTGGCTATGGAACACAACAGAACTAACTATAAGACCTGTGCCCTTGCTCTAAACCAGCAATTCTCAACACATGGTCTGGGGATCTCTAGGGGTCTTTCAGCAAGTCTTCCAGGTCAAAACTGTTTTCATAATAATACTAAGATGTTATCTGTCTTTTCTACACTCATTCACTCAAGGGTATGGTGGCGTTTTCCAGAAGCTACATGATATGTGATATTGCAATCGACTGAGTTCAGAAGCAAATATGAAAATCCAGCTGTCTTCCATTAAGCCAGACATTATATAATTTGCAAAACTGTAGTCGATCTTCCAATTTTTTTTGTTTTGGAAAATATATTTATTTTTCATTTAAAAATGTAATTTGTATTAACAGGTAATAAGTTTGTTATTATTTTTAAGTGAATTAATAAATACTTAAGTTTTTGTTTTAATTTCTAATATAATAAATATGGATTAATGTAACCCTCATAAATAAAAGCTCTTTGGAGTCCTCAATAATTTTTAAGGATGTAAACAGGTTCTGAAACCATAAAGTTTGAGAAGCACTGCTCTAACTCTAAGCCAATCACCAACACAGTGACAGGGGCTCCAGAAACATTTTAGAGTAGGATGGGGTAACTACTCTTCCTCCACTACTCTGCCTTCCTCCGGGAGTCCTCCTTCCCTCCCCTTCTTTTCACTGCAACGGTAGAGGAGGAGGGATTATTAATTTGATCAATGGGTTTAACAAAATAGCCTTAGAGTCAGTTCATGGACTCTATTTAGCTCAGTACAGTCCCCTAAGTATTACTAATAAAATCTACTTTAAACAGTTTCATTACCAGTTATTGAAGATTTTCTTGGAAGGGTTATTAAATTCATTATACTTGAAAAACGTATTAATAAACATACCAGTCCCTGGTATCTGAAGGAATCATAGACGCTTCTGATGAAAAGCCAAAACGGCCACAGGTATTCAAATCTGAACTCCAGGACAAAATCTGCCAGGAGGACAAGTGCCCACACTACCAGAAATTTCAGGTATAAAAATGTACTGCAAAATATAAAAATAAATAGTTAATTCACAGTCATCTGTGAGGAACTAGAAAGAGAAAAATGCACTGTTTTGCTTAAAAGAGACAAAAAATATCTTCATATACCATGAAAACAATGGAGATGTTGCCGTGGGCCATCTAAAATTTCAAAGCTCTGGTATTCATTCGGAGACCCACAACTATCAAAATAAAATGACCAAATTATGCTTAATTCCATTTAAGGTGGGAAAAAATTAAATTTTACCATTATTTTAAAATGTGCTGTCTGCCTTCAAATACCACAACTCTCAAAATAACAGCTTTCAAGCTGCTGAAGGCTTCACATTTGCTGTTTTCCTACCTCTCTACACCTGTATGAAGTCTTTGAAATTGTTTATGCACATCCCTACATGCTTGAAGAATTCTGTCTTTTCCCCCATTTCTCCTCTTGCCTCCCTATGTAGTTTTCATCTGCATTAACCAAATTAAAAACAAATGACTTGCCATGGCAACTGAGCTTGGCTTTGATAATTTCCTAGGGATATGGCTGCTCCATTCTTCGTAAGCTGGGTACTTTGAAGTGACCTTTGTTTGGTTCTAGTGGCTTTACAGATTTGCTATCATATTAACAAATGTCACTGAACATGTAAAATGCTGTAATAAAAATAGAACAGGTTTTATTTAGTAAATCCTTAAAAAACAAATGACTTCCCAAAAGAGCCAGAAACCAACTTAGGGAGCAGATGCCAACACTAAGGGCTGTGAGGGCACAAAAAAGCATACATTAAAGAAAAAACCCTGAAGTGTCCCGGCCTTGCTCTGTAAATGTGTACTCCCAGTTCCCTCTGGACTTACGTTAAATAGAAACATACTCTGATAAGCCAGTCAGAACACATATCTAACCGCTGCAGAGCTCAAAACAAGGTAAGGGCATGGCTTAAAAAATATATTTTTCATGTCCATTCTGCCAGTTCATTAACTGTATAATAGATAATGGAAGCCTTCAGATTCTACCCATTAATAAACCCCCAATTCTAGGTCCTTAACCCAATTCTAGAGCAGGTTAAATTTAGGTATTTTTAAAAAAAGGTTTTCTAGCCCTGGCTGGGTTGATTGGAGCATCAGTCCATACACCAAAAGGCTGCAGGTTCAGTTCCCAATCAGGGCACATATGTAGATTTCGGGTTCAGTCCCTGGTCGTGACAGGTACAGGAGGCAACCGATGGATGTTTCTCTCTCACACAAACACACACCTCTCCCCCACCCCCCCCCCCAACCTCTCTGCGTCCCTCCACTCCCTCCCCCTTCCTCTCTTTCTAAAAATCAATAAAATGTGTCTTTGGGTGAGGATTTTTTTAAAAGGCTTTTAAAAATATACCGATTGGAGATAAAATTCACTTTGACTTGGCCTAGAGCAGTGGTTCTCAACCTTCTGGCCCTTTAAATACAGTTCCTCATGTTGTGACCCAACCATAAAATTATTTTCGTTGCTACTTCATAACTGTAATGTTGCTACTGTTATGAATCATAATGTAAATATCTGATATGCAGGATGGTCTTAGGTGACCCCTGTGAAAGGGTCGTTCAACCGCCAAAAGGGTCGCGACCCACAGGTTGAGAACCGCTGGCCTAGAGCCTTGCATGGTGTTTTGCAATACAAATATTCCAATAATGCCATGATTAAATTAGCTGTTTGAATATATACCAGTAACAACAAAAATCAAGACTTTTAAGAAATAAATTTGAAATAAAGTAAGATACAAAAAAGTATATACCTCTGGAGGAAACAACAAAACCAGGATCCACCATTGAGGACTCTTTCTGTGCCCTCTGAAGCTATACAGGGAAAGATGTCAAGAACAGACACATACGACCCTCAATAATACAGTACCATAATGATATCCATAATTTGCAACTAGGGTCAATTTCTAATACTAATTCTTGGTAGACCTTTTGGGCTTGATAGTAAATAAGTTTCAACTAAGAGGTTTACTGCAGAATAGAGGAACCCAAGGTAAACCAGAAGAACACAGGCTTGAATCCTAAACCCAGCCTTATAGTTTCATTTCACTAGAGTCATGTTAGCCAGATGAGAACAGGGCCCTCACTCTCACCCATTAAACCCCATCACTGATCCAGGGGAAAGCAAGGCATATTTTATTAGAAGGAACAACTGAATCATGCAAGCATTCAGGAGCACAAATATAGTTTGTGACTAGATTGCCAAGCTACTTGGCTTTAAAACTGAAAGGCTTTTTTTTTTCTTGTTTCTAGGTTTTAAAGAAGAAATAATAGCCGCTCGTCCATGTTTTGAAGGCATTTAAGAAACAGCATGGAAATTGCCTGGCTGGTGTGTCTCCGTGGTTGAGCATCGACCCATCAAACAAGAGGTCACCGGTTCGATTCCTAGTCAGGCTCATGCCTGGGTTTGGGCACATGCAGGAGGTAGCTGATTGATGTTTCTCTCTCATCAATGTTTCTATCTCTCTTTCTTCCTCTCTCTTAAAAAAAAAAATCAATAAAAACATATTAAAAAAAAAAAGAAATAGCATGGAAATGTATTTACTTCTCTGATGAATCGTTTTTTCCATGGGGCTGCCTTTGGAATGTAGCTGTACCTCATCATGTCTGTAGTCAGACTATTCTCCAGGTGGAAAAGGTAGAGTACTACCAACTGTTCCTGCCCCACATGCTCCCAGGCATGGCAGGATCCCAGTCTGACCGGCAACATTCCATGCCACTACAGCATCATCCATAGAATGGCAGCCTATTGAACACTTTTAAAATACTCAATCATTTATGCCGAAACCAGTTTGGCTCAGTGGATAGAGCGTCGGCCTGCGGACTGAGGGGTCCCGGGTTCGATTCCGGTCAAGGGCATGTACCTGGGTTGCGGGCACATCCCCAGTGGGAGATGTGCAGGAGGCGGCTGATCGATGTTTCTCTCTCATCGATGTTTCTGGCTCTCTATCTCTCTCCCTTCCTCTCTGTAAAAAATCAATAAAATATATTTAAAAAAAATTTAAAAAATACTCAATCATTTAAACCTAAGGCAACACAAAAATGATCATCTTTGTTACAGTGACTACTCTTTTTCAACTCAGTAACTTCAAGGGGATCCCCTTTTACATATTTCATTTCTTTTCAAATAAAGACTTGCATACCTTTGATGTTCCTTGACACCCAGTTCTTACTGAGTCAGTTTAGAAGGAAAGTTGATTTTTTACAAACAT
This sequence comes from Myotis daubentonii, assembly GCF_963259705.1. Taxonomy (NCBI): domain Eukaryota; kingdom Metazoa; phylum Chordata; class Mammalia; order Chiroptera; family Vespertilionidae; genus Myotis; species Myotis daubentonii. The sequence continues at coordinate 204,389,400 of NC_081842.1, forward strand.
ATGCCATACCCTCAGCTTTTCTCAGTCTCCCCTTTTAGGTGGGCCTGCGTCTAAAAATCAAGAAGCAATCTAATTGACAAAGTTGATTTTACTCTAGAACGAATCTTGAATTCTACGAATTCAGTCTTAGAGGGTTTTTAAAAGTTTATTATAGTTGCCTGATTCGGTATTCTCTTAGTCCTCTTTATTAGTAAATTATGTCTATTGTCCTTCTATAGGTTAATATACAAAAGTTAAAAGATAAGTAACCTAAAACGACTGCTCATTACTGTAGAACCCCTAATTCCTTTCTTTAAATGTACTGAAAGTCATATAATTTTGCCAAATCCAAAAACATGACATTCTAAAGGGTGAGAAAATTAGACAGGATTTTAAGTCATTATAACTTAAATATTTCTTTTAAACCACAAAGAACCAAAATCTGTGGGACACAGTGAAAGCAGTCCTGAGAGGGAAGTTCATAGCTCTACAGACCTACCTCAAAAAACAAGAAAAAATGGTAATAAATTATCTAACCCTCCAACTTAAAAAATTACAAACAGAGCAACAAGAAAAGCCTGGAGTAAGCAGAAAGAAGAAAATAATAAAGATCAGAGCAGAAATAAATAACATAGAGACAAAAAAAAACACAATACAAAAGATCAATAAAACCAAGAGCTGGTTCTTTGAAAGGATAAACAAGATTGATGAACCTCTAGCCAGGCTCACCAAGAAACAAAGAGAGAGAACCCAAATAAACAAAATCAGAAATGAAAGAGGTGAAGTAAAAAAATACTATGAACAACTCTACTCCAACAAACTGGACAACCTAGACGAAATGGACATATTCTTAGAAAAATAAACCACGAAAAAAATATGATTAAATAGAAAATACTTTATACATACAGTTCATAATATAACATGCTAACTTGATGTTACTTTAATTCTATGATCCAAATAAATTTACTAAGAACTATAAAACATCTTGAAAAAAATTTAAAAGCATAACTATAAGAAAAAATATTTCTCATAATAACATATGAAAGAAGGGCAGACCAGTGATGTCTTTTGACAGTCTTATAAGCTTCTATTTTGGGTGCCAGAGAAATAAAAAAGAGACATGTGCAATAGGCTTAATGGTGGTGATTCTTTCAAACTGGATGCTAACTATAAGATTCCCCTTTTCCCCATTTTATTTCTATCTTGGCCATTTGAAACTTTTTTTTAACCTAAATCTATTTAGCAGTACCCTCCATCTATGGATTAATCATCTATGAATAACAAAAAAGTAGTATTAAATGTTCTTTTTCCAAGTCAAGTGCACTTTCCAGGTATCTTTAGTTGCTTGTCACAGATCATTTTTAGAGTCCACATAATCACCACGGGGTGGCCATCAATCCTCAGTGCCTGCCTGACCTTTTCCCTCAGCAGACTAATGACCATTTAGTTCACTCGGTCCTCACGACAGAAATGACTCTGTGGAATATTTCACTGGCTGTGCTAGTGAACATTTATCTCAATCCCTAGCTTTCCCATCCTCTGTAATAGCAACTGTGAAGTGCTTTTAGCTTTCTGTGGTAGCAAGATAACTTCTTACACCAAACGGTTTTGTCTTCTGTTATCAAATCTCTCTCCCTATCGGGCATCACCTCTAGAATATTCATCCAGCCTCTTATTCAACTGGTATTCCTGTTTAAGTCTTATAATGTGTAAACATAGTCTTGCTACTCCAAGTGTGGTCCATGAACAGAAGCACCAGCATCACACATGAGCTTTTAAGAAAAGCAGTATTTCAGGGCCTACCCCGGGTCTATTTAATCTAAGCCTGTATTTGAACCAGATTCTCTAAGCCATTTGTGCATACATTAAAATTTGAGGCCCTGGCCATGGCCAGGTAGCTCAGTTTATTAGAATGTCGTCCTGATACGCCAAGGTTGCTGGTTCAATCTCCAGTCAGGACACATACAAGAAGCAACTAGTGAATGCATAAATAAGTGAAACAACAAATCTCTCTTTCTCTGTCTCTGTCTCTCGCTCTCTAAGCAATAAATAAAAATTTAAAATAAATAAATAAATAAAATTTGAGAAGGTCTACAGTATAAACTTCTCGTTGTCATGGAACTTCCACTGAAATCCACAATGTCTGAAAAAGAAGACAGTGATCTGCTCAGATAATCAGACTTATCTCCAAACTGGTAGTTGTACTTCCCTTAACTGGGAACATTCGATTGTTCGGGGTTAAATCTTCCATTTTTCTACATTTCTAAGTCACAAAGAAAATCCCTACCTAAGTACAATTTAAATTACAAGGTACACTTTCATTACTCCTCATCCTTCAGCACACACAGAAGCATCGCTTCAACAAAGCCCTCCCTGACCCCAAAGCAAAAATAGTTACCCGATTATATGCTCACATCACATGCTGTGCCATAAGAATATTTAATCAGTTATAATTAAATAATATTCTGTGTAATTAACAGTTGAAATGTAAAGTCCACAAGAGCAGAGGAGCTGCCCATTTTGTTCCCTGCTTTCTCCGCAGTGCCCAGCACAGTACCATGCACGCTGCAGGAGCTTAACAAATACTTGTTGAACAACTGATCTGCAACGCATAGAGTGTTTAGAACTGCCAGTAGGGCTTTTATCAAAGTACACTTACAATGAAGGTAGAGGGAGAGATGATGCATAGGTGACTGGGAAGGGTGCCTAACAAAGCAACATGAACAAAGATAACAAATACAGATTCTGCCTGAAGGATTACCAAGCACCTGCTACCAATCTATTCTGATTATTCTTCTTTAGGAAGAAATGAATCTAATCAGCCTTGTTCTGGATGCCGAACTATCACTCCAGTTGGCCTACCTGCCACTGGTTCTGACTAAGTAGGGGTTCTCAAAGTGTCTTCTATTAATCCTGACATTAAAGAAATCTGCAAAAATATAAAACATTACTCTTCTCATGGATTTGTTGTTATTTTTATATAAACTAATAACTGTTTTACATTGTTGTCTTAATTTCTAATACAGTAAAATGGTGGACTGCAGAAAGTTGTGTCTGAGTCTCCAGATGAATTGGACTAAAACTAGTGCTGCATTCTGCAACCACATCCTTGTGTAAAATCCAGAAAAGAGAAGCAGCCTGAGAAGACCTAAGCTATTCCATATTTCTCTTTTCTATTTTAAGCCTCCGGCAGACTGCAAAAAGAACCTTTCTAGAGTCAATTACACATTTACACATACATACACACAAACTCATACATATACATACAATATATATGACAACAAATCTATCAGTGTGAAGTATGTCCAATTTAAAAGGAAAAATAAACCTAGAATGGGTCACTATAAAAGGTTTTAACAATTGTGTGGTATAGTACTTTTATAAAAGACTAGGGGCCCGGTGCACAAAATTCGTGCACTGGGTGTGTGTGGGGAGGGGAGTGTCCCTCAGCCCAGCCTGCCCCCTCTCACATACTGGGAGCCCTCAGGCATTGACCCCCATCACCCTCCAATCTCAGGATCGGCCCCTTGCCCAGGCCTGATGCCTCGGCCAGAGGCATAGACCCCCATCACCCTCCGATCGCCTGATCGGCCCCTTGCCCAGGCCTGACGCCTCCGCCAGAGGCATAGACCCCCATCACCCTCCGATCACCTGATCGGCCCCTTGCCCAGGCCTGACGCCTCCGCCAGAGGCATAGACCCCCATCACCCTCCAATCGCCTGATCGGCCCCTTGCCCAGGCCTGACGCCTCCGCCAGAGGTGTCAGGCTTGGACAGGGGACCCCCATCTTCCCCTGATCACTGGCTCTGGCCCCCGCCCAGGCCTGAGGCCTCTGGCCCAGGAATCATGCCTGGGCAGGGGACCCCCATCTCCCTCTGATCGCTTGCTCCACCCCCCGCCCAAGCCTGACGCCTCTGACCCATGCTTCAGGCCTGGGAAAGGGGACCATCATATCCCCCCAATCCCCGGCTCCGCCCCCCACCCAGGCCTGATGCCTCGGCCAGAGGAGTTGACCCTCATCACCCTCCGATCACCAATCACCGGATCGGCCCCTTGACCAGGCCTGAGGCCTCCGGCAGAGGTGTCAGGCCTGGACAGGGGACCCCCAGCTCCCCGCGGTTGCAGGCTCCGCCCCTGAGCAGGCCTAACGCCTCTGGCTGAGGCGTCCGGCCCGGGCAGCGGGGACCCGCAGCTGCAGCGGCCCCACGATTGTGGGCTCCGCTTTAGGCCCAGGCAAGGGACCCCTAGCTCCCGGGACTGCCAGCTTCGACTGTGCCCAGCTCCCATCGCTGGCTCCACCCCTACTTCCTGCTATCACTGGCCAGGGCGGCAAAGGCGCCTGATTCTCCGATCATGGCTGGGGGGCAGGGCAAAGGCGGCCCCAGGGCCGCCTTTGCCCTGCCCCCCAGCTCTTAGCTCCCCCCTGGGTTTCCGATCACTGTCAGTGGCAGGGGGCTTCTTCCTGCTTTCCCTTTCGCCTCCCTGCATTGTGCCTACATATGCAAATTAACCGCCATCTTGTTGGCAGTTAACTGCCAATCATAGTTGGCAGTTAACTGCCAATCATAGTTGGCAGTTAACTGCCAATCATAGTTGGCAGTTAACTGCCAATCATAGTTGGCAGTTAATTTGCATATAGCCCTGATTAGCCAATGAAAAGGGTATCGTCGTACGCCAATTACCATTTTTCTCTTTTATTAGATAGGAGGATTATGTAGACTACAGAGATATCAAGGACAGGTATTATAACCTAATGCAACTGGACAATTTCTGCTTCAAAAATACTTTCAACAGTGTGAACTCCATGGGGTTTGGGATGGAGAGAGGTTAAGAAATACATCAAGAGAAATAAAAGCCAAAACCGGTTTGGCTCAGTGGATAGAGCGTTGGCCTGCGGACTGAGAGGTCCCAGGTTCGATTCCGGTCAAGGGCATGTACCTGGGTTGCGGGCATATCCCCAGTGGGAGATGTGCAGGAGGCGGCTGATCGATGTTTCTCTCTCATCGATGTTTCTAGCTCTCTATCTCTCTCCCTTCCTCTCTGTGAAAAATCAATAAAATATATTTAAAAAAAAAAAAAAAAGAGAGAAATAAAACAACCCACAGGCTCTAAAAACTATGTTAATTTTGTATAAGTATCAGAAATTTCATAAATAAAGTGTTATGAGTCACATCTTCAATACCCAACCACACCTTCACTTATATTACACTTGTAACTTTTCCAAATGCTTTCATATTATCTCATTTTATCCTGACAACTGTGAAATAGGAAGGGTATTTATTACCATTTATAGGAAAGAAGCCTGAGAAACAGGGAACTCACAGGCTGGAGGGCACTACTGAAAGAGCACAGAAATGGGAGTTTGAAGACCACAGAGAACAGAGTGAATTCTACATAAAATGCTATGTTGCTGCTAAAAATAAATAAATTTGTAGGTAAAGAAATGGGCAGGAGACTAAATGAGGAGAAATGCCAAGAAATTTTCTGTGAAATAGAACCCTATTTCTGTTAAGAGAGAAATACGTTTGCTTTATAGAAAAAAAGGAACTATCTTATAAATTAGATAACAGTGGACATCCCAGAGCAGGAGTACTGAGGTCCTTTACATTAGACCAGTGGTTCTCAACCTTCTGGCCCTTTAAATACAGTTCCTCATGTTGTGACCCAACCATAAAATTATTTTCGTGGCTACTTCATAACTGTAATGTTGCTACTGTTATGAATCGTAATGTAAATACCTGATATGCAGGATGGTCTTAGGCGACCCCTGTGAAAGGGTCGTTCGACCGCCAAAGGGGTCAATTTATATTGATTTCAGAGAGGAAGGGGAGAGAGAGATAAAAACATCTCGACCCACAGGTTGAGAACCGCTGCATTAGACATATACACTGTCATATTGTCTAATTTCTAAAAAATTTTGTTGTTATTGCTTTTAGAGACAGAGGAAGAGGAAGGAAGAGGAAGAGAGGGAGTGGGAGAGAGGGAGAGAGAGGGAGAGATAGAGAGAGAAAGAGATTTGCTGTTCCACTTATGTATGCATTCATTGGTTGCTTCCTGATTGGAAATCAAACCCACAACCTTGGCATATGAGAGGACGCTCTAACCAACTGAGCTACCTGGCGAGGGCTGCTTTAATTTTTTTGTAACAAACATGTGTTACTTTTATTTTTTTAACTTCATTTTGAAATAATTTTAGACTTAGAGAAAAGTTGCGTAAATAATACAAAGAATTCCCATATATCTTTCACCCAGATTTCACAAAAGACAAAAACATTTTATCAAGTTTCTGTTATTATTCTCTCCCTATATATGTACACATATTATTTTTTCCTAAACCATTTAAAAATAATTACAGACATAATGCCCTTTTACTCCTAGATTTCTTGAAAACAGGGATAGTCTCATATAACCCAGCATAATTATCAATATAAGGAAATTAACATTACTATAGCATTACTGTGTGATCTATAGACTTTATTCAAATTTCAGTAATTATCTCACTTAGTCCTTCATAGTGATAGATAGGTAGATAGGAAGGTAGACAGATATAGACAGATCCTAGTACAGGATCACATTTTGCATTGTTGTCATATCTATATTGATTCTTATTTTATTTATTTATTTTTAGATAGGAAGGGAGGGAGAGGAGAGAGAGAGAGAGAGAGAGAGAGAGAAAGAGAGATATGAAAGAGAAACATTGATGGGCTGCCTCCTGCATGTGCCCTGACTGGGGATTGAACCCACAACCTGGAAATGTGCCCTGATCGAACCTGCCATCTTTTGGTGTACCAAAGGATGCTCCAACCAACTGAGCCATACCAGCCAGGGCTATATTGATTTTTTTTTTTAATAGAGGATAAATCTGGTGGGTAATAAGGGACTGGCCTGACACTTTTTTTTTTATTTGTTTATTTTGAAATATATTTATATTGATTTCAGAGAGGAAGGGAGGGGGAGAGAGAGATAGAAACATCAATGGAGTTCAAGAAAGGCCATAAGGACTCAATATGAAGAAAAAAAGAATATCACTGATAAAACAGGAAGCTTTTAAGCAAATCTGAAATCGATCATGTTCCCTCTTTTCCAGCTTCAAATGGTAGCAGCAATGTAAAGGGAATTTTCAAAACATCTAATGAAACTAAACTGCCAAGAGTGCTCAGAAGAGAAGTATCATAAATGAAAGCTGGAGGAAAGTACTTTTTCTTTTTATAACATAGTACACTACCAGCAAAAATTAAGGACAAAATTCCAGTGTGGCAGATTTTTTAAAATGTATGTTATAGAAACTACAAATAAAAAGGTTTAGCTAAACACCTGGCTGGAAAGGTTAGTGAAAATATTTCAATTTCTCGATTGTAGCTATCCCATTGTACCAACACCCCTTTAAAACAATACCAAATTTGTCACTTTTATGTCAGGTCCAGCACTGTTGACGTTAAGCCTGCCAAGTTACCAAAATGCTTTTAGCCTATGAGATTGCAACATAGGTATCTGGGGTTTCGGTTGCAGAACACATGTAAAATCAAGGCAGCCAAGGGTCACGCCAGCCTCCGGTGGCTTTAATAAACATAGCCCAGAGGAGTCTAAAACTAGGCTGAGGCAAAGCAACATCATTAAGGAGGCAGGAAAAGCAGTAAAGTGAAATCTCTAGAGACCAGATAATTCAGCCAAGGGTCTGAAAAAGGACATTAGGAAGCTGAGAAGGATGTAAATTGACCAATTAAAAAGTTAAAGGCCAGAAAACTCTTCTCTGAAACAAAGATGGGAAAAGGTATATATGCCAGTGAAGTCCTCAGTCCTAGTTTTACGACACTAAGCTATAAAAATGTGAGAGTTAGGTACAGTATTGCACTGCCAACGCTTCAGGAAACATGCTACACGCAAAACCAACCCAGTACGATGGCAGGAAATATTCATAAATTCACAAATCAAGAGTTGCTTTCTTCAATCATCAGTAACAAAGCCGTAAATAGTTTCCTGAAGCTTACACATGACTTACTTAAAATTCTACTTACTTAGGTAAGTAACCATTTTAACTGTAGAGACTTTAAACAAATGTTTCTGCCTCTGTCTTCTATTTACCACACCTTATCTCCTCATCTTCCTATTATAAAGTCAGTAATTTCATGTAGACAGGAGTGAGGAGTATGGCAAGGTGAAAGGTGGGTGACTCACACAGAACCCCCTTAAGGCTTTTAAAATCTGCATAGCACGCCAACCCCACTTCGCCTGGAGAAGCACTTCACATAATTAGCTAGGACTGTTGGGAGTGTCTGTCTGGTGCATGTGTGAAGGCAAGCTCAGGGAGAGAACCATTGCCATAAAACTGAGGACCTCTGCAATGTCATCGTGTAGTAGAATTATTCATCTACTTTCCCTTATTAATAACTTGTGTTCATAACTTCCATCGTACTTTCACATCTATCTCTCTGAGTTAGAAAATATTCCCTCACTTAAGTATCTATTTCCTCATAAAATAGCACAGGGCAAAATAAAGCTGTTAATGTATCAGGTGAACCACTAAAACAGCAAACTAAAATTTAAGTCAACACAAATATTTTTATTTGAACAGAACTCCAAGTTCTTTAGAACCTCAAAACCACTGCAAAATTTAAGAGGAATTACTGTGACCTACTGGACGGTAAACTCCTTGAAGACAAAGAACTGTCTGTCTTATCCTGTGACCTTCCATAATTCCTTGAACAATGCAGGTTCTTAAATCAGTGGATTGGATTAGCTTATATTCATTTATCAATTCACTCACTCAATATTTATTGAGCACTGAATTCTTACTCTGTGTCAGGCTCTGTGTTGGCTCGGATTTTTTTTTTTTTAATGACACTGAATTTTAGCCCTTAATTATATAAAAGAAAATGATCGCCATTCCTGTTTCCTTTCTCACATTCTTGATTAACTTGACTAAAATAACATATTTCTAAACATTTCAATTCTCAAATAATGAGCATATATCTAAATATAGCTAACATTAATATCATGTCTAAAATCCATTTTCCTTCTATCTTGCCCCTGAAACAAAATTCGATCACAGCCATTATACTGACAATAATGCTATCATTTGATAATCACCTGTCACAGTTGTTGGATTGGAGCCCATGATTAAAAACGGATCAGCAACAGGATTTTTTTCAAGACCAAGCAGCAACTGACCCTTGTTTTGACTACTTGACTGTTGTTTATAGTTGTACCAAATTTTATAGTCTTTCCTGCCTCTTTCAAGAATAAGCCCAACATGTGATAACATGGCAAGTAATATTTCTGTGGCATGCTAGAACTTTCACAAACTGTACATATCTCCTTTAGTCCTCAAAACTCATGTGATAGATGAGAACTGGAGATCAAAGCTGTGGATGCCCTGCTTCTGAGATGGGATTCTGAGAATGGACCGAGGGCTCCTAATGCCAGCAGTCCAATACTCTTCCTTAGCACAGCTGCCTCTTTGCTACACCAAAGCTCAGAAAGTTGTACAGACAGAACACAAAAAAATATAAATCCATGAAAGGTTATGCTATGAAACAGTGGACAATAGTTGTCAAAACTGTCAACAGAGCCTCAAAGAAAAAAATAAAAAGAAAGCTCTCTGTTTATAAGACCAAAATTGGCTAGATGTTGAGAAGCAAGATGGGCAATAAATGGTGTGAAAAACAATTTAGGATAGACTTAAATTTGATGATCAACAGAAATTTGATATTCACAAATCCTCAAGCATCACAATTTATAACTAGCTCACTCAATCTGTTGGCTTCAGAAATGATTATAAGTTTTCTAAATCTTTTCTTAAAAACAGAATTGGGGGGGACCACCTATGATCTATTCTTCAGTCCAATACTCCATAATATAAACCAAGAAACAGATAATGAAACACTCATTTGATATATGATGTAAAAATATATTTAGGTCTTTTATTGACAATTGACTTAATGCCACACAGAGGAAATCAAACAGATTTGAAAGCTGAAGAGTTGGTTTCTTAAAATTTTACATATGAAATTCTAAATCACTTGCATTAGGTATTTACTATTAATCTTTAATGTAAGAATTGAAATTACAGAAGATCATCAGTAAAATAATTTTCATTAGACAATGAATTCACCTCTTCACATTGATTCACATTGACTGAGTGGTTATAATGGGACAGGTACTAAACGGGGTATATCTGTTCAAATACAAAGAGAAGTTGAAATACAACAGCAGACATGTAAATACGGGATTCCCAATCTTCTCTCTATACATGGAGGTACATCGTTACTGTAAATAGCCATTACAATGCTACAGTTGTCCTTTGTCTACCAACTCTGCTTTATAAACTTTTTCTATTCTTGAGTCAGTATTAATATTTAGCTGTTCAAATCTTTTTCAATAACCAGGGAAAAAAGCCATTTTGTTACTCAAGAATCAATAGTGTGTGTAACTTGAAGAGCACTTTCCCCCATCCATTAAATCTATAGGAAAAAAAAAAAAAAAGTTTTTTCCTTTTACAATCCTAGTTAAAACGGTCAGGTTTGATTAATTCGGCATGGATTTTGGTCTGTTTTACTCAATGCTGTCTTCTTCCTGGCTAGAAGAGGCCTAGCATATGGTGTAGAAATTTGTTAAATGAATGAATTATTCCTATGATCTATGGCTCTTACATAGGAAGATATTCAACGACTGTTTACTTTGGCTCCTTAATGCTTTGAAACATGAAAATAAGAAAACCCCCAATGTTTACAGCAGTCAGTTGCTTGCGAAAAGAAATCATTCCATTTGTGTAAACAGCAGCATGTGCAAGGTGTACAGTTATGCTCAGGCAACTGGGTGTCATCAGCTACCGCACATATTTCTAGAAGTCCCACCGCTCAGAGAAATATGCTAACCTGTAAAACACCATGAGGACTCAGTTTAACCTATATCCACACGCTGAGAACTCTCCTTTGTAAACTAATTACTTCTCCACTGAAATCATTTCTTTATCAAGGCAAGTACCATTTAGAATTAGCATCCTTAGAAACAGAAAAGAGCAGTGATTGTCACCAAGTTGCCCCATGAACCTGTTCTCCCCCTCACCCCCCACCCCCAGTACTGAATTCAATTTCTCTTTAAAAGCACACTGTCTTTATCTTGGAGGGGGAAAAAAAATTGCGAATTTGGTGAAAATCCATTTGAAAAGGTTCGAAAATCACCATCCACTTGTAATGGTCAAAATAATGTTTGTTGACAAAATGATCATCAGCTCCTTTTCTGAGTCTGGAGTGGGGCCATAGGGCAATGATTTGGGGGTATCGGCTTCAGGCCTCCGTGCCAAGTTGGAGATCCCATCACAGAGAAGTAGAAAGCGAAAGATGGGGCGATGTGGTCACCTGCCCGGTCTGCCCGGGGCCGCGGGGACACTGCCTGCTCCCAACTTTGTCAGCCTTGCCCCCCGTGCGTAGGGTCCTCGAGCCTCCGGGCTCAGGCCCGCGACTCCCAAGCCGGAGGGGGGCTGGGCCAGCGGAGGCCGGTCGGCCCCCGGGGTGTGCGACGCAGGCTGGGGGGCGCGGGCCGGGAGGGGGCTCGCCGCCCCTCCCCCCCGGGGCCCGGCGCTTCCAACGGCGGCGCGGCGGCTCCCCCAGCCCGCGCCCGCCGCTCCCTCCCAGCCCAGCCGGGCGGCCCTCGGCCCCGCCCCGCGCCCCCGGGGCGGACCCCGGCGGGCGGGCTGGGCCCCCAGTGCAGCGCTCCACTGGAGAGCCCCCAGCGCGGGCGTGCGGCCTAGTCGGGGTTACATAACGGGGCTGGGACCCTCTGGAGCGGCCGGGGGCCTCGGGGTCCAGGCCGTCGGGGGCGGGGACGCGGCCGCTCACCTGCCGTAGATGCCCTCGGTGATCCGGTTCCGCTTTAGGGGGCGGCGGAGCTTACTGCAGTCGGCGTTCCGCCGCTTCATCCTCCCGCTGGGGGGCCGGGTGCTGCCGCCACCGCCGCCGTCTCTCACCTCCGCCGCCGCCGGCCCGCCCCTCGTCGGGCCTGGACTCTACCCCTGGGGCCGGTCACGCAGACACGGAGCCAGCACCCGGGGGAGGGGGTACGATAGGGAGGGGGGTTCAGAGCCTCCTCCGCCTTCGGAAACAAAGAAATGACAATTCCGGGGCCCGCCCGCCCCAGCACCAGCCAGCCACCTGCCCCGCCTCCTCGGCTCCGACGGACGGCCCTTGGGGCCAATCGAAGGCGCCGCTACGTCGCTGCTGGCCAATCCCAGGGCCTACTGAGGCTAAACGAACTCGAGAACCCGCCTCTTTGAAGGACAGAAAAATGCGCCAATCATTATGGTGTCTGGGCCAGTGCCTGGGCCTATCAGAAAATATTTAAATAGAGGCTTATAAATAGGCCCTATAAATATAACATCCTATATTATGCCTGGTACCCTTCATTATTACTGGAGTGCGCTTCTCTGTATAATCCATACTAGAGCATACCGTGCTATTTTCATTGTAGGCTATCACAGGCAGCAGTGAGGCCAGGGTTTGGGGCATGTGCTGGTTCTGCGCTGACATGTGCTCCGTCAGTCGCGTCATTATGTAAGGGGCTCGCAGCATCTCTCCCGGCCAGGAGCCTCCAGGGGCAGCGCCGAGGACCTTTCCTGCGGTCCCTGGACCGCTGAGCCAGGCCGGCCGCGTCACTGCGCGATGGGGGTATAAATGACAAAGCAAACCCCACACACAGACACGCGCACACGCACATACCCTGCCAGCTTCCCGCGAGGTGATGACAGCGCGGCGGCCAATCGGAGGAAGCGCGGGGGGCGGGGCCACTCCGGTCCTGCCCCCTGGCGTTACGTCACGGGGGGCGGGACCGTGGGTGCGCGCGACGTCGCGCGAGGCTGTTGGTGTGGAGCGTGGGGCGGTGCAGCCGGGGTTCCACGTCCGCAGGGCGGGCTGGGCGGCGGGCGGCAGGAGCACCGCCCCTGCTGGACAGAGCCCGCGTCGGCGTAGGAGAAGTGTCTGCCCCGGCCAGGAACCAGGACTGACGAGGCGGGAGATGGCTCGGGGGCGGGCCTGGCCAGGCTCCCGAAGGTGGAGACTTGGGGCTCGAAACTCTTCTCACCTAAGGCTCCTCGTGCGCGATTTTGTGCCAGGCACGGTGCTGGGTGCTTTGCATCTACTATTCATTTATTCACTATGAGGCAGGATAGTAAAAAAGCCAGGAAAATTCCTTGGCAATGGAATAGGGCAACTGAGACAGACGGTTAAATGGCCAAGCAGTTTACAGCCATCTAGTAAGTCCTATCTTCCCTAAACCAAGGACACTTAAGAGTAAATGGTGCCCTGCTGGGGTGGCTCAGTGGTTGAGTGTTGACCCATGAGCGTTGACCTATGGAGGTCTTGGTTCGATTCCTGGTCAGGGCACATGCCCCTGTTGTGGGCTCAATCCCTGGGGCGTGCAGGAGGTTGCAACCAATGATTCTCTCTCTCATCCTTGATGCTTCTGTCTCTCTTTCCCTCTCCCTTCCTCTCTGAAATCAATAAAAAATATATATATTTTTAAGAAGAGTAAATGGTTTACACTTCTCTTCCCCAACCAAAGGATAAATAGCGTAAATCACTCTACTTAGAGAGGTAGACAGCAGAAATCCAAATAGTGCCATTTGTGCCAACCACACCCAAGGACAGATGAAGTTAAGGAAATAAATCTTTTAGCACATCAGCATAAACCTGATGAATATTATGAATACATAACGCAATTTACAGATGATGTATTATAGAATTGTACACTTGAAACATAATCTTTTTAAAAATATTTTTTTATTGATTTCAGAGTGAGGAAGGGAGAGGGGAAGAGATAGAACATCAATGATGAGAGAGAATCATTGATCAGCTGCCTCCTGCACGCCCCCCATTGGGGACCGAGCCCACAACCTGGGCATGTGCCCTTGGCTGGAATTGAACCCAGGACCCTGTAGTCCACAGGCCAATGCTCTATCCACTGAGCCAAACCAGCCAGGGCGAAACATAATCTTATTAACCAAAGCCACCCAATTAATTTAATACAATTTTTTAAAGTAAAAAAATAATAATAATAATTCTTTTGAGATCCTTCCCCAAGACCTTCCCTAAACTCCTAGCCTTTAAAAACCCTCAAAAAGAAGGTCCCAGTGTGTGTTCTCCTCCCGGGAGCTTTGCCTTCCCCTTTCCTTTCCCTCCCTTCTTCCCCATAGGCATGCCTCTCCTAAACTCTACGGGACCGGGACCGCACCAGACTTGAAACCAGGGGAGCAATGGGCAGTGATAGCTCCTCCCTGGGCTAATTCCCCAAACCTGTCCCCAGGGCCCTGAGACAGAGAGTTACATGGCCAAGCAGTTTACAGCCACCTAGTAAATGCTATCTTCTCTGACTTCTGAGCTAAAGCACTGTCCACTCATTTCTTTCCTGTAACATTTCTGGAGAACCAAAGCAGCCCCAACTAGGTCTCTCCTGTTGCTTTTTCTATGCCAAGCCCTTCCTTGTTTCACTGTCCCCAGCTTTAATAAACATTCCCTCAAAGTCACCTGGACTCATGTTATGAAATCTTTCCTGCACCAAGGCAAGAACCCACACACTACCAACTGACCCTAGGCCCATTCAGGGTCAGGTCCCCTTTCCAGTAACAATTACTCCCCTGCAATGTAGATATGACAAAATCACTACTAGAAAAAACCCCAGCAAAGTTGGTGTGCTTTTCTTATTTTTCAAATATATTTTTTATTAATCCCCCACTGGGGATCGAGTCCAAAACCTGGGAATCGACCGGAATCGAACCTGGGACCTTTAGTCTGCAGGTCAATGCTCTATCCACTGGGCCAAACCAGCTAGGGTAGTGTGCTTTTTTTTAAGAGAAAAAGATGAATGTATATCATTAAAGAAAATGGAAGATGTAGAAAAGTCAGTGGAGGGGGGAAAAACACCCATGCATTGCATCACCTTAACACACCCACTGTCCTGTTAGTATTTTCTATTTTTTATTTCTTTTCCTGTTTTCTCTATGGCTGATATTACTATTACGTTATTATTATTATTATTCAACAGAATAGTGATCATACTAGATACTCAAGTTTGTATTCTGTTCTTTATTTAATACTAGAGGCCTGTTGCACGAAAAGATTCGTGCAATAGGCCTTCCCTTCCCCTGGCTGCCGGCACCGGTTTTCCTCCAGCACCGGGGACCCAGACCTTTGCTCCGGCTGGAGCTGCCTTCAAGCCTTTGCTGCCCCAGCCAGAGCCGCCTTCAGCCTTCGCTCTGCCGCTCCGCACCTCCGTATGCAAATCAACCGCCATCTTTGTGGGTGGTTAATTTGCATATCTTGCCGATTAGCCAATGGGAGGCGTAGCGAAGGTATGGTCAATTACCATGTTTGCCTATTATTAGCTAGGATAAGCATTTTTAAGTGTTATCATACCCCCTTCCTCGATATTTCTGATGTTTGCAGAATCTATCAAGTGGCTATACCAACTTAACCATTCATAAATAGTGGGACTATTAGGTGGTCTTCCAGCACATTTTTAAAAATTCCAGGAAGTACACAGCATCTTGTTTGCCCTGGGATGGGTAGACCTCTCCCTCCCTGCCCTGTGATCACTCCTTCAATCAACACCCACTCCAAGGAGGAACAAGTAATTTATACCAAATGCATTGTCCTCAACCACTGCTCTCTGTTACCTCATCCTACTTGCAAATCTTCAAAATATCCTCAGGGCCTGAAAGAGAAAACCCATTTTCTTTATTACAGAGTCCAGAGCTGGCCACAATGAGGACCCTTTCCAGGCCTACCCAGGCAAGCAAGCTTTATCTACTCACTGTCCTCAAACCCACTCCAACCTATCTCCCCGCCTTCCTGCCTTTGTTTTCGCACAGAGCATCTCCATCAGTTCTGCTCTTCATCTGTGGTTTCCTGGGTGAGGCTTACCCATCTGCCTAGGTGAAAAGCTTCTTGGGGATTGGATCCATAGCCTGCAGAGATGAAGTTTGGAAAATGGCAAGAGTACCTGCTTTTTCAGACGAGGATAGAAATTCCAGCTTGGCCACTCACTAGCTTGGGCAAATTACAGAATCTCTCAGAGCCTCTGTTTCCAGTTTGGGATCTTTTAAGGCTTCCAGGATAATGAACTTTCAGGCCAGACATGCAGTAGGTGACAGCAAGTAATTACTGTTAACAGAGCCCTATTTTTAATCCTCGCCTCTACTCCAGCATGTTGATAAAGTGGCACTGGGTGACCAAGGGTAAACTCGGAGCTCAAACTTTCACCAAGGCTGCCACCACTGTGAAAGCCACTTTACAGATGAAGAAACAGACTCAGAGATGTTGATCGTCTTACCCATGATCACACAGCAGAGGTAGGATTTGAACCCAGGTTGCCTGACTCTTAAGCTCAAGTTTGTTAAATGAATGAATAATTGACTTAGCCACACTTTACCCAGGTGTGCCCAGAGCAGGACCATACCCTTGGTGTGGGCAAGCTTTCCCGAGAGAGAATGAAGGCACGATGTTCCTCCTTAGTCACTGCCCATGACCAAGGTGAGGAGGGCATGGGAGCTGTTCTCGTAGAGTCCTGTTTTTACACAAAATGCATGATCACATGTGAAAGCTGCAGTCCCTCTGACTTGAGTCATCACACCTAACCACTCAAACCAGAATGATACAGTCATAGCACCATTTTCCCACCTTCCTTTCTATGACACAGGTGCCAAGCATGCTTACATATTCTTTTTTATAATAACCCTGTGAGGAAAGCAGAGAAGTGCATCTCATTTGACTCCTCCGGAAACGGAGGCTGTGAATGGTTTCGGAAAGGAAGGCGGAATTGCAAAGCAGCTCACAACACAAGCGGTGGCATCAGGTGGACATGAGTGGGGTCCCAGCTCTGCCATTTGCCCGCCGTGTAACTCTGGGGACTCGCTCCGTCTCTCTGAGCAGCACTTTCCTCATCTGTAAAATGAAAGTGATGATGCCTATCCTCACAAGCTTGCGGGGAAGATTAAATGAAACAATGGGTGCAAAAGTCTGGGCCCAGAGCGTGGCATTCCAGAAGTGCAGCTCTTATTCATTCAACAACTAGGTATTGAGAATATCTACTACGGACCGAGCAGCAGGTGCTGAAGATTAAACAGTCAAAAGCCCTGGGGCGTGGATCTGATAGCTGCTGGGAGGAGTGTTTCAGGCAGAGCGAGCAGCGGGTGCACACGTGCTCTTTTCCCACCATTTTATTTTATTTATTTTTCTAAATATATTTTATTGATTTTTTTATAGAGAGGAAGGGAGAGGGATAGAGAGTTAGAAACATCGATGAGAGAGAAACATCGATCAGCCGCCTCCTGCACACCCCCTAATGGGGATATGCCCGCAACCAAGGTACATGCCCTTGACCGGAATCGAACCTGGGACCCTTCAGTCCGCAGGCCGACGCTCTATCGGCTGAGCCAAACCAGTTAGGGCCCCGCCATTTTATTATGAAAAATGTCAAACAAACACAAAAAAAGTTGAAAGACTGGCTCAGTGAAGTCATTCACCTTCCACCTACTCAACAATAACGTTTAACCCTATTTGTTTGATGACATAGCTGCCCTGGATCCCTGTGCTTTTTGTTTCCAGGTGACCTGCCTTGAAGATCTGCAGACAACCTGGAACTGTTGTCAGAAACCAGGGGACTTTTGCAAGAGTCAGAGGAGAAGAGAGAAAACTCCCCTTTGAACAAACCTGTTGGAGAGGCCAACTCCGGGCGGGGATGGGGTGGTGGTGGGGTGGCGGGGAGCCTTCCTTTATTAAAGAAAGCTTCTCTGTTCAGCGAGGAGCTTGGCCCTCTTGTCCAGCAGCCAGGCTCTCACTGGGGCTGGATCAGGATGCACAGGTGTTTGGGGTCCCGTGGAATCAGCTGCCGTTCACACGGAGCTTGTCAGCTGGGAAACACAACCGTCCGGGGGTTGCAGTCACAGGGGCTGGAAATCTTGTGTTCATCTGGCTGACGTCTGGTGCCCCTGGGCAAGTGGGTCTGACTGCCTGCTTTACAAGCTACTGGCACAGGACCCAGACCAACAGGGGTCACATTCATTTATTCCTCCACACAGCGGAGCCCTTCCTTACGATACCCAGGTCATAGGAAGTGCTGATGGCCAGCAAAAGGCCAGAAATCAGAACCAGGTGATCATGAGGGGAATGGAGACTTCTGATCTCTGATCTCTAGGAGTCAGGGCACCTGCTCCCTTATTTACTGTTGAGGTAGCTGAGGGCTAGGAATCCTATATTCCTAGACTTTAGAAGAAGACTTCGAAGTCATCTGGGCTAGCTAAGTGGCTAAATCAGCCGTGGGCAAACTACGGCCCGCGGGCCCGATCCTGCCCGTTTGAAATGAATAAAACTAAAAAAAAAAAAAAAAAAGACCGTGCCCTTTTATGTAATGATGTTTACTTTGAATTTATATTAGTTCACACAAACACTCCATCCATGCTTTTGTTCCGGCCCTCCGGTCCAGTTTAAGAACCCATTGTGACCCTCGAGTCAAAAAGTTTGCCCACCCCTGGGCTAAACACTCATGTGCGCAAGTCAGACTGCCTGGGTTTAAATTCCAGCTCTCCTACTTACTAGCCCTGTAAACCTGGGCAACTCATTAACCTGTCTGCACCTCAGGTTCCTCACTTGGACTCTAAGACTAATAGTTCCCATCGCACAGTGTCATCAACTGAGTCCACACATGTTAAGCACCT